>NW_015173728.1:0-15010 GCF_001447785.1 Gekko japonicus
CATTTATCCCTGTGTCCCAAATGCATAACACTACCTCTCCCTTCCTCCTTTAAAATGTGCAGAGAACTCCTCTCTAGTAAAAGAGTATGGTGGTGTCTCAATAACAGTGAAAGCCACTAAAATTAATGAAAGCTGAACTGGGGAAAGCCACACATCAGGGGAAATGACATTTGGATCATCTTTGGAAGATGTCACCTAAGTCCTGCACATGGCAAGACAGATGGGCTGAGTCTGGCTATTCATGTTGACCCAAGAGCTCAGTTACAGAGAAGTTGTTACAGGCTTCATACTAAGAGAATTATTTTTTTAAAAAAAATCTATATTGCCCTTCCACTGTTTTCCATTCTATCCCAGGCCATCCTGGGATTAAATGATCTTTAAAATTGTGGGAGCATTGGCTGGGATCCAGCAATGCGCAAACAGAAGTGTAAAAGGACTTAGCACGGTTCCACTTGTGCAAGATTTTGTAAATCAGCCAGTACTTTCTTCCATAAATATATAGTATGGTATCAGTAATTGGTTGCACAAGATGTTGCACAGGAATGCAAGTGGGTATACAATAGGTTTGATTTTGCACAAGCAGCTGCAGCATCTTTTCTTGCATTTCCGCTTGTGCAAGAACTCTAGTACAAGTGGACATGTTGCACTGGAGCAAGCCAGCAAATTGGAGCTTAATTTTTGCTGCCTTTTTCTTTCTTTTTAAGACACTTGAAAAGCATATACTGGGGCAATTGAAGTTAACTGGTGTGGTTAGTACAGTCACCATTAGTTAGCAGAATGCTTAAATGAAGCTAGAAACGCAGCAGCATCACTTTACCAGGTTACTCAGCTTACGAAGCTACACAGATCCACATTGCAAGTAGGGATGCCAAGTCGAAAATCATCGGGAGCGGGGGACTCCCGTCCGGTGTCCTATGCACGCGCATGCCGCACGCACGTCACTTCCTGGTGACGCGCACGCCGGGGTGGGGTTCCCCCCCGGGGCCCGATCCGCCGGCGGCGGGGAACGGGTGTCTGGGGCAGGGGTTTCCCCACCCCCCGGGGGGACTTGTCAGCTCTAATTGCAAGTTTAGAAGAGAAACCCTTCTCTCTTTATTTGAGAAGTACACTTTGGATAGGAAAAAGCAGAGAATGAGAGATTACTAACTTACTAACTAAAGGATGGAGACAGATGGCGAGAGGCCCATCTGCCTCGTGGTTCCAAGAGAAGACTGCATGTCCCTCTCTCGGTGCGTGCAGGTAGAGAGCACATCTTCATCCAGAGTGAGAGAGAAGGAGGAAAGGGGAAATGGATCTCTGAGAACACAATCTGCATTTCAAAGAGGACAGTGGCAGAAGAGTAGATACAAGAAGAAAGGTCGGTGTGCCTGTCTAGCTCTCTAGTCTCCCTTGCCACTCAGTCTGGAGGTCTGAGACAGGGGACATCGCATCTGGAACTTCCAACAGGGGCTTGGGGGCCTCAAGGGCTAAGTGGCGGGGGGGCAGCAGTAAGTATGGGGAGTCAAGCAAAAACCCCTTCTATCTTCTGTTTAGCTGGTAGCGGAAGGACAGCGCAGTGCAGCAAACCTTCCATTAGCACAAAACAGAGAAGGAACTGTTTCACTCAATTCCCGGTTCTCATAGCAGCCCCCTAGACACATGGCATTTAGAGAGCAATCCTAAGCAGGTCTACTCAGAATCCTGCTCATGTCTCTTCACTGGGTCTTACTCCAAAGAAAGTGTAATGAGGTTGCCACCATTTGTCCATAAGGATCTTCCGGTTTTATTAGGATCTTTGGAGGGCAGCTGCAGGAAGGGGAAGGTAGGAAACAGTGGCCTACCTAGCAGATTTGACATCTGGAGCAGATCATTTTTAACACATACACACCCGCCTCTATACAACAAAATTATTTTCAGTAATAATCATGAAAGAAATGTGCCTTAGAGACCAAAAAGAGTTTCAGGGAATAAGCTCTCAAGATTTGACATCTGGAGCAGATCATTTTTAACACATACACACCCGCCTCTATACAACAAAATTATTTTCAGTAATAATCATGAAAGAAATGTGCCTTAGAGACCAAAAAGAGTTTCAGGGAATAAGCTCTCAAGAGTCAAACCCTCCTTTTGTCAGAGACAGATAGGAATGGAGATCCAACGTCTAATCTTCCTTCCCCCCTACCTCACGACCCAGCAGCATGGGCTGGGTTAGGTGAACTTCCTGTAAGCTTTAAAGAATGCGTGCCGAAATCAATCAGAGGTAACACCCCTGTCAGCCAAGTCTGGCTAAACTGGGACACAGTGTTGCTACTGCAGGTTTCTTAGTCGGTTATGCCCAGTGCAGATGCATAGTAATGCATGACCAAATAACTCAATTTAGGGGGGGGGGAGTCTGGAGAATTTGGAATTTGGAGCACACCCATGCCTTTTTGGTTCGATGGATTTAGAAGAGTGTAACTCTGCTTAGGATGCCTCTGTTAGCAATGTAAATTCTTCCTTAAGGGCTTTTCCATTTACACACACAAAAAAAGGATTTTAATCTTTTTGATTTGCTGACGACTCCTGTGCCCCGACAATATGTACGTACACTGCTGTTACTAAAGGCACAACATGCACTTCTGGGCAGTTCAAACCAAAATAATTCAGAAGGGGTGAAATGCTCTTCAATGGGGCTGGCACAGGAGAACTCCTAGCTGGCTTGTGCCCCTTAAGGCTGCGGTCACGCACACTAAATATTCCACTTTCAATGCACTTTCCAACTGGATTTTACTGCCAAAATTGTGTGACCTGGCAAAATCCAGTTTGAAAGTGCATTGCAAGTGGATTATTTAGTGTGTGTGACCACTTTGATGGGCAGCCCGCTCCCGTGTACCACTAACAGGGCAATCCTAAACAGATCTACTCAGAAATCTACTGGGGTCTAAACAACCCTAAACAGAGACAAATGCCTTCTTTTCAATCACTACATGATGTAGGTTTGGCGTATGAAAAACATTTGATATGAATTTCAACAACAATAGAATTTGAACATCAGAATTCTGAGGATATGAATTTTCATGGGGGGGCAGGGAGAGATAAAACTCAGAGATGGCGAACCGTAGGTCTATACAGATATAAGTCATGTGGGACTTGCTTACCGGACAGCGTCCCTGGGATTGCTGCCAGAGGAACCAAGAGAACGGACTGCATCCACCACGCTGGATTCAATACAATTAATGGAGAAAATATTTTCTAGAGCAGCAGCAGTTCTATCCTGAACTGGCCCTCCGGAGAACCAGGTTTTAGGGTCCAATCTTCTGCTTGTTGATTCAGAAGTGAGGCTGCAGTCCTAAGAACACTTTGCAGGGGAGTAAGCCCCACTGAGTAAAATGGCACTTGCTTCTGAGTAGATGTTCTTAGGACTGTTCCCTAAGCCCCACTAAGTACAGCGGGGCTTACTTCTCAGGTTAGCATGGGGTCGTGGAAGGCCCTTCTGGCTGCTTCTGGGAAAGAGGTGGTGGAAGAGGAGCCCTTTTTTTCTGGTGCATTTGGGGAACAGCGGCGATTACTTTCAAGATAACGCACTGAAAGGAAAGGCTTGAGGTGATCTGTCAGGTTTCAATGAGGCAAGTGAATGGCAGCTTAAGATGCCAGTGTTTCCGATGAATGATGGGGCAGCAGGGGGCCTGTAGCCCCAGGAGCAGTCCGGCCTACACGGCGCTCAAAATTACCCCGCTGGCCATGACCAGCCAGAGCTAAGAGTGGCTCAGCAGCCCCCCTTGCCCATACCGTGTGCCTTAAAACTGCACGGCAACATGCTGAGCTGGGGCCAGAACGGCTTCAGCGCAGTCTGGCATCCCCGCAGGCCGTGGACCAGCAGTGGCCCCAACTCCCCGCCTCCCACCGGTAGTCAACAACAAAAAGGAGCGGTCGTGATGGAATGAGTACAAATAGAAAATACTATGTAGAAACATAAAACATACACAAATAATATTTAATAAATATTGTGTGCAATGTATTAAATAAATATAATCATATTATAGGTATTTACATTCATATATAGACAATCAATAGCGTAATCAAAGTAATAAAGATTATAAGGGAAACAGTCCAAATATTCTCTTATCTAAATAGCTAGTTTCTGTGCAACATAATCCAAAAGTAGTATTTTATCTCAGAGCTTGCTGCTGTAGAAGAAACGATTCAACAGTCCCACCGCTGTAGGACAGATAATCCTCACTGCCAGACAAGTGATCCAACAACTTCCCAGCTGACAAGCTGTTTCCAGCCTTCTTTCTCAAGAATTGCTCAATATATTGTATACATCGTTAATTGGAACCAATCTCCATTCTCTTAGCCAAACATAGGCCCCGGTCACATGGAGCATTAGCCACGCTAGAGAGACGGAAGATAGGCGGATTTTCCGGGCGCGATCTCACCGCCACATCTGGGAAGCGTAGAGCTCCCATGGCTCAACCAAGGCTTCCCGCCGAAGATGCACGGCAAAAAACTAGTACCTCGGAGATACTAGTTTCCGGAAACCGCAGGGCAAGGGCGGGCATCTGATCGTGTTTCCGGTCGCATCCGGTGCCCGCCCATGCCCCATTGCGAAAAGTTTTTTTTCCCCAAAGTCTCCAGGGATGCGCACAAGCACCCAACGGGGCATGCACATACTTCAGGTTAAAAAAAACAAAACACAACCCCGTTTGCCATGCCGCGCCGCTTCTTTGGCGCGTCGTGTGATCGGCACCTCCCCCCTAACCATGGGACCTCGACAGGACCGCGAGGGGATGCCTGATCGCGCAGTTGCACGTTATTTCGCTGTGGGGCAAACAGCCACGCCTCCACCCCGCGATATCTGGCCCGTGTGACCGGGGCCATAGTCACTTTTCCCATGGGATTAAGGTTTACACACGGTCTTGTTTTGTTCCCACCGGTAGTCAGCGGCTTTGCGCTCCTCCTCATTGGTGCCACATGTGAAAAATGAACCAGGCACCAATGGTGGTGGGGGCCTTGGCTCAGCCTTGGGCAGGTCTAGCATCTTCAGCTGAGAGATGGGAGTTTCTGGGGAGGTTTCCAGGCTCATTTAAATTGATGTGGCTTCTGGACACCCCCTTCAGGCCTGCACCTGGGGCGGACCACACCAGCTGCCCCGCCCTTGGTATGCCACTGGTAGGAAAAGACCTGTCCTCCTTAGTACCTTTTGCTCAAACTCATGGGATCCAACCTTGAAGCAAAAAAGCTACCCTGTGGCAATAAGATTAAACTAAGACTGATGTTGCACTTACCTTCGGTATCAAAAATCTACATTAAGAATAAAAACGTCACAGTCAATCCTGAGCTACAGCGGGTCTCCAGAACACGGTGAGGCCCCAAATCTGAACCAGGCACAAATAATGCCTTCCTATATGTCTTGATACGTATGAATGGACAGGCATATTCGAGGAGGAGGGTGCTCCCTCTTGATCTGAGCATTGGTGCTGTGAGTTTCAATCCGGTCAGTCAATAGAAGCTCAAGTCGCAAATTAATAGCTTGGAATGAAGGACAAAAGCGTCCCACTGTGCACTTCACAGGGCCATGCCAACCCTCCCTGTTAAATCTGATGAAAAAGAAGCATTGGCCCCGGTCACACGGGCCGGATATCGTGGGGGGGAGGCGTGGCTAATTGCCCCGGAGGAAACTAATGCGCGGCCACCCGAGCACACGTCACGGTCCCGTGGTAAGGGGGGAGATGCTGACCAGACGGGTATCCTGCAGCATGGCACAGAAGCCCCGCGCGCGATCACACTAGCAATCGCTCTTTGTGCGCATGCGCTGTTGGGCACTGTTGTGCAACCTGCGGAGACTTGGAAGACAAAAAAAACCCTTGTGTGCGACGAAGAGCGGCGGGCGCTGGATGCCACGTAAGTCCACCGGAAACGCAATCAGATGCCTGCCCTTGCCCCGTGGTTTCCGGAAACTAGTACCTCGGAGGTACTAGTTTTTTACTCCGCATCTTTGGCGGGAAGCCTCGGGTTAGCCACGGGAGCTCTATGCTTCCCAGATGTTGCGGTGTGATCGCGCCTGGAAAATCCGCCTACCATCCGTATCGTCAGTGCGGCAAATGCCCCGTGTGACCGCAGCCATTATCCCTCTTATTAACAGGTCCACTAACATCTTCCTTCTGCTGCTAAAAATTACACAGCAGCTAAAGTACAGCGCAAGTGAAATCACTGTTAAAGCGTCTGGGTCTTCCACAATACTGGTGGGATTTGAATGTGTTCATTTCAAAGCAGTATTGGTTCTTGTATTGTACTGTAACTCAGATCCCCAGATTTATGGAAAGCATTTTGAAGGTGACTGGGGGGGGGGGGGGAAAAACCCCCCCCTTCCTTATTGCACGGCTCTGTAATATCAACTCTGGAGATAAGATCTGCTGGCGAAGATGCAACGTGGCCATGTTAGAAATGAACTGATTTCATGCTCCAGTTTCCAAAGGTAGGGTGTGACCCACTGTTTCCTCTAAGCTGCACGTGTGAGTGGCCGCTCATTAACACAGGAAGCCCCGCTCAGCAGCAATCTGCACAGGGTCTTGCACTGCCCATTGCCCATGTTAAGATTACAGCAGTTATATTTTGCTCAGGATGTAAACTGCTCAGCTCAGTGGGGGGGGGGGATTAGAGTTAACATTGGTGACCCACAAAACTCCATGCTGCATTGGTGTAAGTCTCCCCTCCGCCGAATCAGCAGAGGCATACCACCAGTTCTGCTATGGCTTTTCGGAACAGTCATAGCACCTTCTAGCTTGGCTATCCGGGTCTGTGTGCTTACAGATCCTTACACTATAGTTTTGTGACTGTATCTCACAGCAGCAGAAGAAGAAAGTTCAAGTCCAGTGGCACCTCTATTCCAACTTTGTTGGTCTTAAAGGTGCCACTGGACTTGAACTTTCTTCTGCTGCTTCAGACCAACACAGCTACCAACCTGAATCTCCCCACAGCAGCAGCCATAAGAACATAAGAGAAGCCAATGTTGGATCAGGCCAATGGCCCATCCAGTCCAACACTCTGTGTCACACAGTGGCCAGAAATACCAGGTGCCATCAGGAGGTCCACCAGTGGGGCCAGGACACTAGAAGCCCTCCCACTGTTGCCCGCCCCCAAGCACCAAGAATACAGAGCGTCACTTGCCCAAGACCGAGAGTTCCTATCTATACCTTGTGGCTAAGAGCCACCGATGGACCTCTGCTCCATATGCTTATCTAATTCCCTTTTGAAGCCGTCCATGCTTGTAGCCGCCGCCACCTCCTGTGGCAGTGAATTCCATATGTTAATCACTCTTTGGGTGAAGCAGTACTTCCAGTTTGGTGTGAGAGCCCGTTTGGTGTAGTGGTTAAGTGTGCGGACTCTGATCTGGGAGAACCTCCCTCCTCCACATGCAGCAGCTGGATGACCTTGGGCAAGCCATAGTTCTGTCAGAGCTGTTCTTGAAAGAGCAGTTCTCAAAAGAGCTCTCTCAGCCCCACCTACCTCACAGGGTGTCTGTTGTGGGGAGAAGAAGGGAAAGGAGTTTGTAAACCGATTGAGACTCCAAGTGAAGGGCGGGGTATAAATCCAATCTCCTCTTCTTCTTCCTTTTATTCCTGCTAACCCGACTGCTCAGCAATTTCATTGAGTGCCCACGAGTTCTTGTATTGTTTAATATTCCATGGAAGCAACATTGAGTACTTTCTTGTCCCAGGTATGTTTGTGGTTTGCTAGGGCTTGAGTGGGCTGCAGTGGCTCAGAAGTTGAGCTGCAGACCAGAAGGTCTTTAGTTTGGCAGTTTGAGACCCGAGTGCCGTGTGACGGAGTGTGCTCTTGTCTCTGGCCCCAGATCCTGCTAACCTAGCATTTCGAAAGCAAGAAATTGCAAGTAGATAAATAGGTACCACTTCGGCGGGAAGGTAACAGCGTTCTGTGCACCTCGGCATTCATGCTGGCCACAAGACCATGGAAACGTCTGCGGACAGTGCTGACTCTTCGAATTGGAAACGGAGTTGAGCACTGCCCCCTAGAGTCAGATTCAACTGCCTTTCGAGCAAGGGAAACCTTAGGGCTTGAGGAGATTAAAGAGAGCCCCGGAATGCTGTTTGGTAGAGCAGTCGCAGACCGAGCTTCACATTTACACGTCTGAAATGCAGCAAAGAGGGTACAACTGGAGAGATGTGCCAAATCTGACCATTTATTTCTATGAAATCTCATCTTTTCCACCTCTCAGTCTTGGATATTCATGGAAACGCTGTGAAGTGTCTCGTATGTCCTTGTTGTTAGAAACCACCTGGAAATGGATTTACCTCCAAATCAGTACTTCTACCATGTTTTGCTGCCTCACTGCTTTCAGTGCAGTGCCTATTTGAAGTTACATCCAGAGTTGTTCATATGTTGTTGTTGTTCAGTCGCACAGTTGAGTCCGACTCTTCGCGACCCCATGGACCAGATCACGCCAGGCCTTCCTGTCTTCCCATCCTCTGAAGTTGGCTCAATTTCATGTTCGTTGCATCGATGACACTGTCTAACCATCTCATCCTTTGCCGTCCCCGTCTTCTTTGACCTTCAATCTTTCCCAGCATCAGGGTCTTCTCCAGTGAGTGCTCCCTTCTCATTTGGTGGCCAAAGTATTTGAGCTTCAGCTTCAGTATCTGGCCTTCCAGGGCTCGCAGCCATACATGACTACTGGGAATACATTGCTTTGACCATGCGGACTTTTGTTGGCAGGGTGATGTCTCTACTTTTTATCATGCTGCTTAGGTTCGCCATCGCTTTCCTCCCAAGGAGCAGGCGTCTTTTAATTTCATGGCTGCTGTCACAGTCTGTGGTGATCTGGGATCCCAGGAACGTGAAGTCTGTCACTACTTCCACGACTTCCCCTTCTATTTGCCAAGGAGCGATGGGGCCAGATGCCATGATCTTAGGTTTTTTTGATGTTGAGCTTCAAGCCCACTTTTGCGCTCTCCTCTTTTACCCTGAGCAAGAGGCTCTTTAGGTCCTCTTCACTTTCTGCCATTAGAGTGGTATCGTCTGCATATCTGAGGTTGTTGATCTTTTCCCCAGCAATCTTAATCCCTGCTTGTGATTCATCCAGGCCAGCATTCTTATAATGATTTTTAAATCTCCTCCCCACCACCACCACAGTTTGAACAGGAGTGTATGCATCCAGCCACCTCCCCTCCCTGCCAGCAAGCTTGGGCAGGAATCTGCAGCACTGTCTTGCACTCTGCAGGCAGGCCCCATCAGGTCTCCTATACAGCAGTGCTCTCGGGCCTGGATAACAAGGCTTGGGCTTCAGCAGAAACTGAAAGTGAGGAGCCATAACAGGGATACAGGCTTATACTTAGCGGACAGGTTGAAGGCGCAAGCTTCCCCTCCCAGCCCAAGGCTGAAAGCGGCTAAAAGGACAGCAGCTCCACCTGCTCTGCAGCTCATCTTTCTAGGCTTAAATGGGGCCAAAAGGATTACATCCACCATGATCTGGCCTGGGAGATGCAGCCTGGGCTGCCAGCCTGGCACTGTGCCCCCTCTGGGCTATTTAGGCACAAGCCCCCTGCCTCCGCCGCTCCTGCCAGGTGGAAGGGGATTCTGTGGGGCTGTGGACTGGGGTCCTGGATTGGTGCTTAGTTGTCCCAGGACCCGGGGGGTGCAGAGGGAAGTTGTAGCAGAGGAGCTCCCACTGCAGGTTCCTCAGGGGCAAACTCTGGAGCAGCTGAGCCCCGGGGCATCTGCCCTGCTGCAGGGGTCTTCTGGAGTTTCCTGCTCTCCCCCAGGTCATGTTTCTGGCTCCTCAGGCTCCTCCTCGAATGCTTCCTAGTCGAAGCCCAGAGCCACCTCAGTGGGGGTAATGACAAACACTCACTTTGAGAGAGTCAGATTGATGTAGTGGTTAGGATCTAATCTGGGAGAACCGAGTTCGATTCCCCACTCCTCCACATGCAGCTGCTGGTGTGACCTTGGGTCAGTCATAAGTTCTTTCAGAGCTGTTCTCTCAAGGGCAGTTCTCGAAAGAGCTCTCTCTGCCCCACCTACCTCACAGGGTGTCTGTTGTAGAGGGGGAAGGGAAAGGAGATTGTAAACCACTCTGAGACTCCAAGTGTAGGGCGGGATATAAATCCAATCTCCTCTCTCTTCTCCTCCTCATAATATTAACAAAGCTGCTCTGAGACTCCTTCAGGTAGTGAAGGGTGGGGTATAAATCCAATTTCCTCCTCCTCTTCCTCTACTACTACTACTACTACTACTACTACTACTACTACTACTACTACTACTTCTTCTTCTTCTTCTTCTTCTTTCCTGATGAACAGTAAACCAGGTAGACATTGGAAGGGCTGAGGATACTTGTCCACACAACCAGCACTATAACATCTGTGTCAGAAATAAAACATATTGGACTTCTTCAGCATCCCTAGGTACAATATTATTCTTATCGATGCCACAGCAGATACAAATACCCGTTGATTCAGATGGCGTGGTGAAAGAGTGCTCCAGCTTGCTGCATTGGAGAGGGCTGGTTCTCAGAAAGGCTCAGGGAGTACTTTTTTATTATTATTTTTGCCCCCAACAGAATAGAAATTTTAGCTGCAGCGGAAAGATTAAAGCAAAGCCAAACAGGTTTCACAAAAGTGGCAATGCATCTCCTCCTAGAAATGACAACTGTTAGAAAGACATTAGCAAGGTTTGAGTAGTCGGGAAATTAGTCTTTGTTCAGTAGGGAAATCAGTCAGTTATGTACCATATGAGCACGACAGGGAAAGCAAAATCTGTCTGCTCACATTGGGAATAATTCCGCAGGCTCAACTGGAAGCTCAGAAACAAGGTTCCCCTTTCATTTTGCAAGAAAGGAAGGGAAACAGTCTCCTTGTTCACTTCCACAGCTAATAAATCCTGAGGTGGTGGGTGGATTTAGCTGTTTGTTTGCAATTCAGAATAGGTCACCTGCTGCATCCTGAACACGAGACTGGCAATGGTGGAAAATACATTTCGTCTCCAACTGGCTGTTTGCTTGCTTAATCCTGCCCCCTTCATCACTTTTGTGGAGTCACCCTTTTTGCCACTGCCCATTACACCCTTGGGAAATGGGAGTAAAAAGAGGCCCTCCAATATTCTAATGATGGGAACCGCTAGTAGCACCCCCTTGGTCTCTGTAGCCACGGCCTCCCTTTTTGAAGTGCCCCCCCCCCCCGGTGTTGTGAGTTTAGGTGTTATTTAGGAAAGGATCTGTGTTCTTTCTTTGTAATTAATTTGCAGTTGTGGTTTTCAGTGTTGTTAAATTCCATTGTTTTATGATGTAAGGTGTTTTTTGAGGATACCAGAGGTCAAAAATGGTGGATGCAGAAGACAAAATCTAAATATGCATCCTGCAAAGCAAAACCGGGAGTAGAGGACTGAACTTCTGCCTTACTTTGACTCTCACCTATAACTCCGAGTCCTAACTATCATGAGGTCATAGTTAATTGCATTGCGCTCCATGATCATGCACATGCTTTGCATGCTAAAGGTCCCACAGGTTCCATCTCCAGTTAAAAGATCTCAAGTAGAAGGTGTTGGGGAATGACCTTATTTTTATTTATTCTGACTTTTTTTATATCTTTCCCTTCCTGAGAGTGGCTCACTTGATTCTTTCCCCTCCTGCATTGTTATCCTCACAATAAACCTGTGAGGTGGGCAGCCACACGTCCATCTTGTGGCCACTGACACCATTTAAGAAGCAGCTGTCATTTTTTAAAAAAAATTGCCATGAGACAGATCGGGCATGTGGCAGCCCCAGGAGCTCTTGTTCTCTCCCCACCACCACCACCTTTTCAGCTGCTGAAACAAGTGTGGGGAGATGTTTCTGCCCCTGAAAAGGCACGGGGAGGAAGCAAAAGCTTCGGGGGCTGCCACACCGCATGCTGAATCCAGATCAGATCTTCACAGCGATTTTTATAAAACAGCTGCTTCCAAAATGATGTTGGCAGTCACAGATCCATCCTGTGGACTCATGGACCCGTGGCCACCATCACATTTAGTTTGTCTCTGAGAGACAGTGACTGGTACAAAAAGTCTCCCAGGTTCCAATCTGATACTCTAGAGAGCCATTTTGGTGTAGTGGTTAAGTGCGCAGACTCTAACCTGAGAGAACCGGGTTTGATTCCCTGCTCCTCCACATGCAGCTGCTGGGTGACCTTGGGACAGCCACAGTTCTTTCAGAGCTGTTCTTGAAAGAGCCATTCTTGAAAGAGCTCTCTCACCCCCACCTACCTCACAGGGTGTCTGTTGTGGGGTGAGGGAGAAAGGAGATTGTAAGCCGCTCCAAGACTCTGAGTGAAGGGCAGGGTAGAAATCCAATCTCCTCCTCCTCCTCTTCCTCCTCCTCCTCCTCTTCTTCTTCTTTTTCCTCCTCCTCCTCTACCCATTATGGCCATTATGCTACATTGGCTGTTTGCCTAAGAACCTGGATATTGGCCATCTTGCCTCAACTCAATCATTGCAGGCCAAAAGCACCGTAATAAGATTGTACTTCCGCTTTGGGCAGGGGGAGGAGGAGACCACAGACTCTTAGGAATACATTTTCATATAGCACCTTGCTCTTGCTGTATCTGTTTCCCTGGAGTCGACCAGTGAAGCTGAACAGAAGACCATACGAAGAGAATGATGGTCTAATACGAACATTCTTTATTCATGTGCACTGATGGCTCTTCTTGTGGAGGGCTGATGCCTGGGTACATCCCCTGCCCTTTTTTTGTAAATTGAAGGAAAGATAATAGGGCCAACACCATATTATTCTGAAGGTTTTTTGAGAGGATGTCAAGGAGAGAAAAAATGAAAACGTCAAAAAATGAGTTGATATACTGTATTACTTACAGGCTGTTTGGTTGAGGGGAAACTGACCGAGTGATTTACTGGAAGCATTTACAGGACAGTCTTTAGATTACAGAGAAGATGAAAAATAAATGAAAATCTATTTTATGTTTACTTTAGTGCAGCCATTTACAAACGGCTGAAGGAAGGCATTGTACACTGGCAAGTCTAATATTCACAACGCAAAGTTTAACTGGCATGTTTTGCTTAATTAAAATCTGTGGGTGAGTGTGTGCCTGTGCGTCTATGTTGGGGTTACTTGAACACTCACTGGTTCACTTTGCATTCCTTTTCACCAGTCACGAAAAGGGGCTTGACTTTTCAAGGACTGACTTCATAGTTCATCAATCGTTAGTGCTTGACAGGTTGCTTCCCTGTATTCCTTCCTAACAGGGCCAGCGGTGGGGCTTTAGGGGCAGAGCCCCCATCGATTATCGTAGAGCCCCACCACAGATCAAGCTCTCCTCCCCTCCCAGGTTGGAGTGGCAATGGCCACCCCTTATCCTTGCTAGGTAACTGCTCCACTCAGCGGGCAATTGTTTAAGTAGACAATTAGATCAGTCCAAAATCCTATAAATCAGTCATAAGTAAATGCTGTGTTTCGATAAATCCTAGTCCTTAGTGATGCTAAAGGCTGGCGATCAGTTTGAATCAGCAGCTTCTTTGCACACACGTAGTTTTGTGAAAACCCAATGCAAACCCCTTTGGCAGGCATTCACAGCTGTTTGAACAGGTCAGGTGATCAACTCGCATCTTGGAATTTTTGCATTTGTGTGGATGGGTGTGCCCATGCCTAGAAGTCATGGCAACCACTGGCAACTCCTACTGGGGCATGGAGGACATTCAGAGAAGTGGCTTGACAGCCTGGTATTCCCTGGAGGTCTCCCATCCAAATACTTGGCAGGGTGGGCCCTGCTTAGCTTCCGAAATCTGACGAGATCGGGCTTGCCTGGGCTATCCAGGTCAGAGCTAGGTGATCAACTTGTATCTGATTGACACCTTCAGACATAGTATGTTCGATAGTTGTATTGCATTTATGGCAAAATTAATGTTCCTAATCTCTGTGTTTAGTGTAACAGCAGGTCATTGAAAGTCTGGAGGAATGGATGGATGGATGGATGGATGGATGGATGGATGGATGGATGGATGGATGGATGGTTGCTGTCATCAGCAAACTCATTGGAAGTCTGTAGAGGGTTTTTTTATCCACTGCCTGTTCAAGTTTCATTCTATAAGAAGAATCTGAGATGCCACAACTTCTCCTTTCACAAGGTTCAGTAACATTTAAGAAACAACAACAGGCCATTCTGAGATAGAGGAGGATTTTCAGTAGAACAAAGTTTATGCTTTTAGCAAACAGGCGCATCCATAATTTATTTCCTGACCCATTCCTGGTTTCAGCAGTAGCTGCTTAGAAAACATGAGATCAAAACTTACAAAGACCTCTAAATTGCTTTGAATCTTTCAGACACAGTGAGGAAGGGGGAAGGGCTGTAAGGTTTCACTAGTTAGATCCCTGCATAGAAAATGGAGGAGGCTCTCTGTAGGGTGGCTGGACCATCGCTCTATGGGATGGAAGAACAAGGGGAAGGATTTTTAAGTGGCGGAGAGGAGATGCAAGAAGATCTGATGTAATTGCTCACACACCTAGGGTTGCCGGCCCCCAGGTCTGGGTGGGGTTTCTCCCACTTCTGGGGGTTCCAATGCACCGCCGGCCAGGTGGCCAGCAGGGAAGCCCCACCCCCCGAGAGCAGCCACCCACTGACACCCGTCTCCCTCCCCTCCTGCAGAGATTTAAGGAGGGGAGGGAGAGGGGTGGCCACTCTTGGGGGTGGGGCTTGGGGTGTCCCCCCCCACCCCAGAACACCCTCCCCCATCCCCCTGCCAGAGCAACGAGGGGACTCGGCAACCCTCCCTCAACCAGGAGTGTCCTTCTCTTCGGTCCTGGCCAACATGGCATTCATGGCTCCTTTTTATCCAACAGATCTGTCAGTCAGTCAAACCTGTTAAGCTTTTTCTTTGAGGTATGAGAGAACTATTGATGAGCATTGTCTTACTTTTTAGGTTGACAGTTCTTAGGAGTGTTGACATTCAGTTTCATATTTTAGGGCACACCCAGGGTAGATCCCTCAGTTCCAAGATTCTGCTTCAGTTTAGGGTGCTGTTATTTCCTTTCCTCTCTCCCAGGGCTATTTTTGGG
>NW_015173728.1:15404-84958 GCF_001447785.1 Gekko japonicus
TTTTGAAGGGGGGGGGGGGGGGAGAGATAAAATTATGAATAATTGAAGAAAATTTTATCCTGCTCTCATAACACCAGGACCTGGAGACACCCAATTAAACTGATTGGCAGAGGATTCTGGACAGACAAAAGAAAATACTTCCTCACACCATGCATAATTGACTTATGGAATCTGCTGCCACAAGATACAGTGATGGCCATTGGCTCAGACAGCTCGGAAAGGGGATTAGGCAAATTCACAAAGGAGAGGTCCATCAATAGCTATTAGCCATAATAGCTAAATGGCACTTTCAGGTCGACAACAAAGGAGAGCCATGGCTTTCAGGTCCCGCCTCTGGGTTTCCCAGAACCTGCCAGAAACTAGTTGCTGGATTAGATGGGGGGCCCAGCTCTTGGGTGTAAGTCACTATTTTACTGGGCGGGCTTGCACAGATGTGAAGACGAGAGCAATCGCAATGCATATTTTTTGTGTGTAAATCAGCTCTGACTAAGCTTCCCCCGGAGTCATTTTCTCCACCTCTCCGGCTTTTGACATTCTTTGTGTAGCTGGCCTAGATTTAGGCACTAGCAGCTTTTGCAACATGTACTTGTTCTGACTGTTCACTTCCTGGCCGTTTCCCACACAGCCAGATGGACACTCCATCTGCTCTTCCTTGGTGGCTGGTTTTTATTTTTAACCTCTGCTTGCATGATGCCCATTATTATCTGTCTTCCTCCTTGTTTCCTTCTCAAAAGCAAGGATCATTCTTCAAATCCTAATTGAATAATCACGCTTTCTTAGCCTTCGGTGGGGCCTCACTTGGGGGGGGGTGTAGCTCGAGTACCCCTAGGAAAAAATCTTGGGGCTTCTCATTTAGGAGGTTTGCTCCAAGGCTGGACTGCATCAGCATAGCCAGCATCCATCACGATGATGGAAGCAGTGACAGGGCCCAGACGAACACATCAAGCTGACTTAACACGGAGTCTGATCATTGGTCTATCAAGGACAGTACTGTCTATTCCAACTGGCAGACCGAAAAAAGAAGAAACTGTGAAACAACTGTGAAACAACTGGTACGTATCAACAATTTCATTAATTTTCACCGATGTATCATAACATTATACAAGCACTTTGCCCAAAGAACGTTCTTTCAGAGAATCTCTTGCAACCATGTTATGATACATCGGTGAAAATTAATGAAATTGTTGATATGTACCAGTTGAAATAAGAGACTAAGAGTCGCTGCTTTCATCCATATTCGGAAGAAGAATAGTATCGAAACGGTAGATCATTCCGGAGATCATCGTCATTTCACCATTTTCAGCTATCTTTGTGCATCTATATATGCAGATTTTTGTACGCTTTTTTGTATTAAAAATTGTGATTGTTATTTAAATATTTTCTAGCGCAGTTATTTCACAGTTTCTTCTTTTTTCGGTCTGTTCTGTGACTGTGAGCCATATTCCAACTGGCAGCCATTCTTCGCCCCCAGCTTCTCCAGCTAAAAGGATCTAAAAGATCATGATCTGAAACCTTGGAGAACCATTGCCAGTCAGACTAGACCACGATGGACCTGAGCTCTGATTCAGGATAAGGTAGCTTCATACATTCTTCTGGACTTTATTTCCTCAATGATGTATTCTTACCCTGCCTTTCCATCCTATACTGGATCTCCAGGATGGCTTACAAAAATTAAAAGAATACAAAGCACCGAATAAACAACCAACCAGATTTATAACATTCGGAATTCGACAGGAATATTAAATAAAAAGTCAAGCAGCCCCTGACGTTTTGACTCAGCAAGTCCTATTTAAAAGAGCAATGTTTAGCAGCCGCTAATATTTTGATAAGAAAGGGGCAAGTGGACCTCCCTTGGGTGAGCATTCTAAAGTCACTGCACTGCTAACAAAAAAGTACTCTCTGTTATAGCTTCTGATCATACCTCTGATGATAAGGACATGTAAAGGAAGACTTGTGAAATGGTCCCAGGTAGCTATTTCTGTTCCTCCTCCTTTCAGCCTCTTCCTTCTGTTTGTTGCCTTATCCAATCCTATCCATTTGCCAGTACTCCCGTACCACCTTTGTTTACTCCCTGCTTCCTCTTTCTTGCATAGAAACACAAGCTGGTCCTGCCCCAGACTGTCCCCAACCATTCAGGGAAGGGTCAGACTCAGTTGGTTGAGCATCTAGTTCCCAGTTTCCGTTCTCAGCATCTCCAGTTAAAATGATCAAGCAGCAGGTGATGTGAAAGACCTCTGCCTGAGACCTCAGAGAGCTGCTGCCAGTCTGAATATTGACACTGATGGGCGGATGGTGTGATTCAGTATAAGGCAGCTTCATGCATTCAAGTGTCCTTGGTCTCTCTTCCTACTTTACCACTGAGCCCCACTGTAGGCTGTTTACATCACCTAACAAATGTCTGGCTTGTTCTCTGGCCATCACAGACTTCTTAATGTCATATTTATCTCTCCTGATGTCAGCACAGCTTGGCAAGTAGTTCCCCTACTGCTGCAGAATTAGCCTTAGGACTCAGCAGATGGCTAAAGTGAGGCACAGGCCATTGGGTTGCTTGGGTACTTACACCCCTGTGTTCACCTGACTTCTTCTCAGTTAGCACTGAGGGCTGAAATCACACGAAGCGTAAGGTGCCTGCTGTCTCCAGGGAACTCAAGTATGTTGCTCTCTGAGCCACCAGGACAATTTGCTGGAGGTGGGAGCAGCTGGCCCACTCTATGCTGTGCTGCTGCAGGGCCACCACAGCAGATTGGCTGGTGTTGCAGCTTCCAACTCAGCATAAATGAGAGGACATATCAGATGACAATGAGAACTTTTTCGTCCTCTCTCATAATATTAGCACTTGGGGCAGAGGTCATTTCGGGGGGGAATGCGGAGGAACGCAGTTCCCCCGGGTGAGGTACGGGGGAGGGGCACATGACGAAGCCCCGCCCCCTGCTTCCGGCCGCCCCGCTTCCGGCCCTCATTCAGCCAGGAGGAGGCAGGAGAAGAGGGAGGGTAAGTTGCTTCCTCCCTGCCTCTCCCCACCCCTGCCTGCCTGGGGCCAGGGAGGGCCTTCGCGGGGCTTCCTTGCACTCCCGCCGGCCTTGCAGGTCCACCGCCGGGCCCTTCATGGGGCTCGGCAGTGGAGCTGCAAGGCCGTGCACCGGCAGCCAGGACCGTTGGGGGCGGGGTGTGTGGCCTTGTGACACACTTCCGGTGATGTCAGGGGGTGTGGCCTATGCTAATGAGTTATGCTAATGAGTTCCCCTAGCTCTTTTTCTACGAAACGACCCCTGACTTGGGGGTACATAAGAAGAGCCCTGTTGGATCAGACCAATAGTCCATCTAGTCCAGCATCCTGTATCGCGTGGAGGCCAACCAGTTCCTCTGGAGGTCCAACAACAGGGCATAGAGGCCAACGCCTTCTCCTCATGTTGCCTCCTGGCTCTGGGATTCAGAGGTTTGGTGCCTCTGAATGTGGATGTTCCCTTCAGTCACCATGGCTAGTAACCACTTATAGACTTATCCTCCATGAATCTATCTCATCCCCCTTTAAAGATCTTTATTCCTGTGGCCATCACTACATCCTCTGGCAGCGAATTCCACATTCTCATCACCCTCTGTGTAAAGCAGTATTTTCTTTTGTCCATCCTGATCCTACTGCCCATCAGTGGCATTGGATGCCCTTGAGTTCTACTATTTTCAGGGAGGGAGAAAATTTTCTCTTTGCCAACTGTCTCCCGACAGTGCATAATTTTATACACTTCTGTCATGTCCCTCCTAAATCATCTCTTTTCTAAACTGAAAAGTCCCAGACATTTCAGCTATTCCTCATAGGGAAAGTGCTCCAGCCCCTAATCATCCTGGTTGCCCTCCTCTGTTTGGTGTAGTGGTTAAGTGCGCGGACTCTAATCTGGGAGAACCGGGTTTGATTCCCCACTCCTCCACTTGCACCTGGCTGGATGACCTTGGGCAAGCCATAGTTCTGGCACAGCTGGTCTTGAAAAAAGAGCAGTTTCTGTCAGACCTCTCTCAGCCCCACCTACCTCACAGGGTGTCTGTTGTGGGGAGGGGAAGGGAAAGGAGTTTGTAAGCCGCTCTGAGACTCCCTTGGGTAGGGAAGGGCGGGGTATAAATCCAATCACTTCCTCTTCTTCTTCTGTACTTTTTCCAGCTCTGCAATGTCCTTTTTGAGATATGATAACCAGAACTGTACACATTAGTCCAATGAAGTTGATGGAAAATAGATTCAGGATGGACAAAATGAAATGCTTCTTTACTCAATGAGTGATTAAACTGCAGACTTCATTGCCAGTGGACATAGTGATGGCCCCCAGTGTTCCCTCTAAACTGAGTTAGTGTGAGCTAGCTCACAATTTTTAAGCCTCCAGCTCACACATTTTTGTCTTAGCTCAGGAAGAATAGCTCCAGAGCAAACTATTGTATGCAGTAGCCAAATGACTCGCTCACAACTTTAATGCCAGTAGCTCACGAAGTAGAATTTTTGCTCACAAGACTCCACAGCTTAAAGGGAGCATTACCAGAGGATTAGACAGACTTACGAATTAGAGGGCCATCAATTACTACTAGTCAAGGTCTATAAAGAAAACCCTCATACCCAGAGGTAGCACATTTCTAAATACTGGCGCTACGAGGCAACACCAGGGGAAGTCCTTGGCTTTTGTGACCTGTTTGTTGACCTTTCGAGACTGCAGTTTGGCCATTGTGTGAAACAGGATGCTGGACTAGATGGACCACTGAGCTGAGCCAACAGGGCTGTTCTTATTGTCTTATGCCCCAAAAGGCTTCTACATGCCACCTGGTATCATAAAGATACTGACCGTGGCCTGACTCTCCAGTCATATACAAATATATACAAGGGGGACCAGCAATTCAAAGCAGTACAATAATAATGATGAAAAAATGCTGTGAGTTCACAAATCACAATGAATAGACAATAATAACTAGTACAGAATTGACGCTTGATGATGTTTATAATTTCTATGTTTTCAGAACACAGGACGTCAAATACGGAAGGTGAGCGATACGAACATCTCGAGTGGTTGTTCGTTTCGAGACAACTCTTTTTCAACCAAATTCCTATCAGAAAACAGATGGAATATAATAAGCTTAAATACATACATCACGGCTATGACCAAATATATAAATATTCTTGTTGTTACATACAGTTCTCTGGTTGTCTTATTGTGTTTAGCTGTGATATCAATCTTATCCTGTAATATACAAAGCATTTGTTCAAGAATAAGATCCAATTGCATTAATGTAAGTACTGTTGCTTATACTTCCATTATAAGAGATGAAAAAAACTTACCAATTTGGTTGAAAAAGAGTTGTCTCGAAACGAACAACCACTCGAGATGTTCGTATCGCTCACCTTCCGTATTTGACGTCCTGTGTTCTGAAAACATAGAAATTATAAACATCATCAAGCGTCAAGCAGCAATTTTTCATCATTATTATTGTACTGACTCTCCAGTCAAACAATTTTTTTTTTGAGCCAAAATTTTTGTTTGAGCCAAAGAATGAACTTCTCTGGAGCAACATATCTGGACTCCAGAACGCAAGCCCTGAGTCATTAATGTGCATGAGATGAGGGCTGAAACTGGGATGTTTGGGCCAGTGCATGTTACTGAAACTCTCTTCTCTAGGCTTTCTGCTCTGTGGTGTCTAAAGGTCATGGCTGTCCAGTTCCAGAATGCTTTGAGCTCACTCAGCACTGAACACGCCCTAGGAGGAAAAAGAGCATATGTCCAAAAGCAAGAGTCAAGGGCCCATTCTGCATCTAACATTCGCTCCGCTGCTTTACCATACGCACACTGGAACAGAAATTCCCTTCTACGTTGCATGCCACTTTCACTTTGATTGATTGTTGGATTTTATGGCAGGGTCCAGACTGCATGCTGCTTTCACTTCCTTTGGTCTCTCAGTTTTATGGTACCGTCTGCATAGATTTATGGCCGTTTTATGGCCGTTCAGGGGTGACTCTGCAGTCAGTACGGCATTGGCCTGGGGTATTTGAATGTGGTTTTGAGCTGCATCTTTTTCCATTCCAGTGTGGGTTTGGTAAAACAATGGAGCGAATGCTAGATGCAGAATGGGCCAAGGTTCCCAATAACCATGGCTCCTGCTGCAAATTCCCATGGTCAGTGGAAGTTGTTCTAAGAAATACCTGGCTTTCAGTTGACACCACAGATGCCAGTGAGTGAGTAATATAATGTGGTTTGCACAGTTTTATTCTTGATTATTTGCTATTGCTAGAATAGGGTGCTATTGTGGTTAATACACAATTCATAAATCTAACCAGTAGCGTGGCTGGTTGGTCTTGATTCCACTTGAATCCTGAAAATCACCTGAACGTTCCTCAGAGAAGCAGAGCACAATATAATGGTTGACTCTTTTTCCTACAACAATACGCTGTCATTTAGTGAACCTTTTGTTGTTGTCGTTATTGCTTTTATTTTAGCAGACAGAATCACTGGAGGAGCTTTCCTGAGGAGGTTCTTTTGTATATTGATCGTTTCCTGTTTCCTGAGGAGGTTCTTTTGTATGTGGATTGGCTGTTGAAATTCTAATCTTATCTGTAGTGCTATTTAAAATACAGAAGGAATGAAGGAACTGCTAGGCTAAACTGACCCAAAATTGTTCTTAGTTCATCATGCACTTCACGACTCCTCTGGTTAAAAAGGAAGAGGCAAACACAATCCTTTCACACCAAAGCTATCCCCTTTCAGTCTATCATTACATGTAGACTACATGTTGTACTATTGCTTTTCATTAAAACTTCCAAGACTTTTCTGCCAGAGACAACATGTGGTCAGGGCGAGTGTACTGATTGTTTGGATAAGCCCTGAGACTATCAGAAGTGGTTTACGAATCTCTGCATTTAGCAAGCAAGACACTTCCTGAAGGTATTGGTGGAACAGGATATAATTTTTTTTTAGAACAAACCTCTGAGACAGAAAAAGGTAGAGTAGATCTTAAGATTAGGGAGGATTCAGGTTGAAAACGGAAAAACCTGAGAACTAATTTGGTGAGATTTGCTGAAACTCAGAGTGTGTGTGTGTGAGAGAGAGAGAGAGAGAGTGTACATGTTAATCAAAACACATCATGCTCTAGTAGATGCTATCTTATACATTCAGTGGGGCTTACTCCCAGGTAAGTGTGTTTAGGATTGCAGCCTAAGAGTAGGAAATGTGCCTAACTACTAGAAAACGATTGATTTCTCCCCTTCCCCAGTGCTATTGCTCAGCTGTGGTACAGCCAATAGCCTGGGTGGGGGGGAAATCAATATAGCTATTATCAACTGTTCACTCCAGTCTGCAGAAGCAATAATCGTCTTTAAAAATCTTTTGCGACATTCTCAGTGATCACCCAGTTTGTTAAAGTGTTAACATTCCGAGCGAGCTCAGCTTAAAATGCCAACACCATTTGGATGCCGTTGGGACTACTTTATCTTGTCTTTGGTTACAAGCTAAGGGCTTGTCTGAGCAGGTAGGTCACCGTGGTCCAGCCTGTGCTGAATTGATGCAGAGCCGATGAGCAGCTACGGAGGAAAAAAAAGAATACCTAAAAGTGGTGTGGCCACATTATCTGTCCATGAGTTTGTAAATAAAGTATTTCCATACCAAATATTCAAGCTGGGTTAAAAGGGCAGGAAATTACCAGCCTTGCTGGTTTACTAACATGTCATATTGTGGCTGTTGCGTAGTTACTGTATTTAACTTTCCATGTATCCAGAATGCACTGACCTGGATGGCCTAGGCTAGCTCCATCTCATCAGAGCTCAGAAGCTTAAGCAGGGTCAGCCCTGGTTAGTACTTGGATGGGAGACCACCAGAGAAGTCTAGGCAGGCAATGGGAAACCAACTCTGAACATCTCTTGCCTTGAATGGGGTCACCATAGGTTGACTGCAACACCACAGGGGGAAATATCCAGAATAATAATAATAATAATAATAATAATAATAATAATAATAATAATACTTTCCATTTATTAATCGCTTTCCCCAGTGGGCTCAAAGCGATGTACAGTTACTCAATATAGACAAGGGACTAACAATGTTTGTAGGGGAAAGGGAAGACAACATATATTCATTTAATTGCACACGCCGTCACTGCCCGGTGTAGACGTCTTCTGGCTTGGCTCCATCGTTTTCCGCACGGCTGCTTGTTGACCAGGCTTCAGGACTCGTATGTCAATCGCCACACTGCCACCGCCTGGCCGGAACATCCACTGCAGGGATTCTTTCATGGCCGAGAAGTTATTTCACCTTTCCAAACCTCGACCAGGATGTCCGACCGTCAGCTAACACCCTCCCACAAGGGAGATTGGCGTGCCCACCCTCTCTAAGGAGTGGTTCCCATTTTATCTACTCACCGAAGCTTTCGGATCGCTGGGTGGACGATGAGCTGGGGACAACAGGCTTGGCTGCTCACACCAGCGCGGGGTTCGAACTAACACAGTTCAGATGTTAAGACAGTGGGATATACCCACTGAGCCACCACTCCCCTTTTGGTGCGTATGCTTGAACATTCAAACACAATAACCGTAGGGTTAAGGGGGGTTGCTGTGTAAACAAGTCTGAGGGGTCTTTGGACTCTCCACCTCCCACACCTTTCTCCCCTCACTCACTAAAAAAAAATTAAGCATTTCTGCTTCTAAGGAAATATTCGCTGCTGTTGTGGGGACCACAAATGATTATTTGTTCTCCCCCCTATAAACCAGGATTCCAAACTGTCATGGGTACAAGGGGGCTAGTGGGGGATTTGTAACCCGAACTCCTCTAAGGACAGTTCCGGGAGCCCAATTCTGAATTATCTACAACAGTGGGCGTGGCGTGAGTTCTTGTCCCAGTGTATACAGAGGTCAGATTGGCCAACGAAACGCTCCTAACTCCCAGGAATTGGGACAACACGCTAGGGTTATGAATAAATGTTGCCTTTTACTAAACAGTTCTCAAGCATACGAAAACAGATGCATACACAGATTCTCTCAAGATCCTTAGTTACAATAGTTCATAGAAAGCAATCAGCAAGGAAAATAACAAAAGCAACAGACAAGGGGGATAATAACACAACAGGATATCGCTTATACTTATCTGAAGTCCAAGCTGGGGAGAAATCTCCTCTTAGCAGAAAAGGGGCAGCTTAAGGATCAGCGGGTGAATTCTGAAAGCACACGAGCTGGACTGGCCAAGCCACGTGCGGGTTCCTGGGTCGCGACTCCCGGGAACACAGTAAGACTCACCTGCAGCACTTAAGTTGCAAGGTAGGGGAGGGGTGGGTTAACCAGAGAAACAAAGGCTGTGTTCCTCTTTTTAAAAACTACGTTTTTGGGCTTGGCTTACGGCCATAAACCCTTGGGGTCCATCCTCTTTGCTAAGGCTATAGGTCAAAGAGTGGTGACGTCCTAATGAGGGGAAGGGGACAATATGCAGATATGCTACCCTAACTTCAAAGGGGGCCATGTGGCCAGGTGTGAAACTGTCATTTCCATTGGCAACCTTTGACTTGCAGAAGATGCGCCCGGTCCATGGGCAATCAGGGAAGTTGTCTTTGTGATTCCAAAACCAGATACCAGGGAGAATTGCGTGCTTTCCCACAGTTCGCCAATGGTGGAAAAGCCTGTTGTTTCTCCAAGTCTCTCATTGTGCATAATGGCGCTGGTCTCCTTTGTCCAGAGGCACTCTGGGAGATTCCAGGAAGGCATGTGTCTTGTGGCAGGCAGCTCAAGCCATGCCCATCCATAGGCAGCATGAGGTGCAAGGCCAGCCATTCAAACACACAGCATCAAACACACACAGCAGTGATCCCTGAGTCCCAAATGCACAGATACACAGACATTTGATCAACACAGCATAAGCACAGTACAGACAAAATGCAATTGCAAACACACATGGTAACAGATTGCCTAAGATGAACATCCCCTCCCAGGAGCCCTCTAGCCCCACACACACCCTCCTTCCCCCTTTAGCCCTGGTCCGGAGCAGGCAAGGGCCTTAACTAGCTGCCGCCACGGGGGGGGGGGCGGAGCGTCACAGCAAAATGGCGGACACAAATTGACGAAGCTCCGGTCCCCCTCTCCTGTAAAATCAGTGAAAAACCATGCTACACCCCGGAAAGAAAGCATAGAGCATGGGGAGAACTTCAAAAACTAAAAACACACCTAAACGGACGGAAAACGGGTCTGTAAAATCGTTTTTCACACCAGGAACAACAACTCGTTTGATGAGCTCTAGAGCAGAACAGAGCTCCAAAACTAGCTGCCACCACTCTGGTGTGGGGTCTCCCTTCCCAACAGCACCCCCCCACACACTAGTGAGGCTGTTGCCCCATGACTGGTCAAGCTTGAGGCCCCAGGCAGATTAAGAAGAGAAGAAGAAGAAGAAGAGATTGGATTTATACCCCGCCCTTCACCACCCAAAGGTGTCTCAGAGCGGCTTACAAACTCCTTTCCCTTCCCCTCCCCACAACAGACACCCTTTGAGGTAGGTGGGGCTGAGACTGGTACAAGAGCTCTAGCGAACTGTGTTTCAGAGGGATGAGATGGGGGCCCAGGGCTCAGTGGCAGAGCGACTGTTTTGCATGCAAAAGCTTCCCAGGTTCAGTCCCCACCATCTCCAGTTAAAATGATCAGATAGAAGGTGGTGTGAAAGACCTCAGTCTGAGACCCTGGAGAGCTGCTGGTCAGAGAAATGACCTTGGTAGACTAGTCGTCGAACCCAGTATAAGGCAGCCTTGTTTGTCCAGAGGCAATTCAAACTGCTTATCAAGATATCATTATCAGATATGTTAATAGAACAAAAAAGATTGCAGTTGCACAGCTGGAACAATTCCTTTGGCCTATAGCTTTATCTTGTTGATTTCTGCATGTATAATGTGTGCATGTTATCACAACTCAAAACTGCACATGACAGATAACAAAAGGCACAGGCATTATGACAAGTCTATGCAGAGTCTTGCCGATTTTATATTCTCACTAAATGCAGTATACATGTGCTCACAAAAGCTTTAACTGCCACTTTCATATCAGGCAATACTATGAATTAAATTACGTTTATGACACAACTTTAATGGATATTTAATAATGTCTGTTCGTCTGTCAGCTGTCAAGAGGGAAGACGTGATAATTCATTGTTGGGTGTTGGAAAAAAATACTGTCTTCACAGAGCCACTATTACAGAGTATACGAATATAATAGAAGCCATGTTGGATCAGGCCAATGGCCCAACAAGTCCAACACTCTGTGTCCCACAGTGGCCAAAACCCAGATGTCATCAGGAGGTCCACCAGTGGGGGGGGGGAGAGAACTCCAGAAGCCCTCCCACTGTTGCCTCCCAGGCATCTGTATGCATACAGGCTGCATGCTATCCAGAAATGCTTGTCAAATGATCTTCTGACAGTATTTCATTTTGAGCTTTGACTTGCATATTTGTTTGCTGTTTCCCAAGGAGCATTATCCTGAACCCTGCCTATTTCCGAAACCACCTTCGCCAAGCCGCTGTGTTCCGATGCTTGGAGAGATATTCTGAAGCAGCAAGGTAGGTTTCAGATTAATTGGACAGCTCCTTCCTGCTCTGCAGCACAAATTAATGCCTGGCGGTTTCTTCATTTCACTCGTTGCCACCAGCAGAAGCCAACAGTGCAATCCTACACAAAGTTACACTCTTTTTAAATTGGTTGACACCCATTGGCTAGAAGGGCATAACTCTGCTCGGGATTGCACTGTTAAGTGAGGCAGTTGAAGAGCTAAACACGTTCAAGTTCCCCACACCCACACAGCGGCTGTGGGGGACGGCTTTTTAAAAATAAAGGAGAGCCCAAATGGGACTAGAAGGACATTGTAGGAAGAAGAAGGGCTCCTCTCCCCCCCCCAAAGTCATTTTCCCACATGAAAACACCCCCTTGCTGCTGTTCTGCATGTACAGAACACTCCGTGTGGAGTGTGGCTGCAGGGAACTGATTTGGGTTCCAAGGAACCAGGGTGGAGGAGGAGATTGGATTTATACCCCGCCCTTCACTTGGTGTCTCAGAGCGGCTTACAAACTCCTTTCCCTTCCCCTCCCCACAAGGGACACCCTGTGAGGTGGGTGGGGCTGAGAGAGCTCTGACACAAACTGCTCTTTTTCAAGGACAGCTGTGCCAGAGCTTGTGACTGACCCAAGGTCACATCAGTGGAGGAGGGGGGAATCAAACCCGGTTCTCCCAGATTAGAGTCTTCGCACACTTAACCACTGCACCAAACTGGCTCTCCGTAGAGAACGCAACTGGTTTTGGTGCTATCCCATGTGTCCATAAATGCTCTTTCAGGGGCAAACATTGAGCCAGCCAAGTTAATGAGTGACACCACGTGATTCAGGATGGTGAAACCCGAAGCAGGGTGTAGAGGGAAAGGGCAGTGAAATGGCAAATGA
Organism: Gekko japonicus; assembly: GCF_001447785.1. Classification (NCBI taxonomy): domain Eukaryota; kingdom Metazoa; phylum Chordata; class Lepidosauria; order Squamata; family Gekkonidae; genus Gekko; species Gekko japonicus. The sequence continues at coordinate 27,815 of NW_015173728.1, forward strand.
GATCAAATCTGTGTGTCAAGTGATGCTCTTTGGGGCAAAAATGGGGGGGGGGGGATCCTAGCTTTATATATGCCACTTGTAGGCTGTAGGCTGCCCGTGACTAACCAGGAAAGAGACTGGGGTGGAGAGTTCAGTGGAGAAGTCGGGCCGAAGCAGCTATGCAATGGGCAGATTTCGTGATAAGGAGAATTAGGTAAAGGATTGAGAATGAATGATCCTGTATCCTGGGGTTTTTATCCTTGAAAAGGCATTGGCAGGAGTCACAGGTCCCTCACAGACTCAGAACCACATGGGCTAAGGAGCAGCAGTGAGGCGAGGAATCAAGAAAGGTTTCCCCTCCTTCCTCTTGCACCAGCAGAACTACTTGTCAGGATCCACAGCAAAACAACGAAGTACACACTTCCAGGAAGGTTTTACTTTTATTGAAAAGCCATAGATGCAGTAACATGAACACTGTTAGGAATGGCGGGTTACCTATGTGCATAATAGGATACAGGGCATTCGTATACACACACACACCCACGTAGTACCCAATTAGGTGGGTTCCCGCACGCGGGCATTTGGCTGAGAACTAACGGCTGTAGAAGCAGGGTAGGTGAGAAGCTTCCCATGAATACCAGACACATCAACTCCTCCAGTGGCCTTGAGAGATATGCGTTGCAGCGAAATTGCACAAGGGAAGGAATGCACAGTAAAGAGAAACATACACCATACTATTGGCAGCTTAGCTGACACTACTGTAGGATGCAGCAGCCCAGTCTAGCTATGAATTTATTGTGTGGCCACATTTGAAAAAGAGTGTAGAGTTCTGATGACCAGTCTCAAATACCATACTGGCATTTAAAAAGGTGCACCAAAGGAAAACCCCGTTATGAAACAATTGGAGCATTTTCCCTCTGAGGTACGCAGAGAGAGGGCATGATACAGGTGTACGAAATTGTAAACCATATAGAAAAAGTGGATATGGTGAATTGTTTTTCTCCAGCTCTTACGGTATTAGAACTTGGGGTCAGCCCATATATTGATCAGCAGATTCAGGACAGACCAAAAAAAAAAAATACTTCTTCACACTGCCTATAATTAACTTATGGTATTTGCCGTCACAAATTGTGTTAATGACCACAGAGATTTAATAGGAGATTGGATAAATGAATGAGGTATTCAGTCGATCAACAGTTATTGCCATCATAGTTAAGTGGAACCTCTATGCTCAGAAGCAATATATCCTTGAAAGCTAGATGCAGGGGAACAAACTATGGCAAATGGCTTTTGCCTTCATGCCGTGGCCATGGGAATCCTAGCTGTGTCTGACAGGAAATTGTGGGGAATGGCATGTTGTACTGGACAGGCTGTTGGTCTGATTCAGCAGAGCTCTTCTCTGTGTCCTTATGGTACTCTTAGATACAGTGCAGGTTATCTGAGAGCTGGGAGACTGAAATGAATCCCAGGACATTGCTTTTGAAGATGTCAAAAAAGGCTGTGAGGGAGTTTCTCATTTGGGTTTGTTTGGCCGATGGCGAGAGAGAGGGATGAAGAATTAGTAGAGGGGCTCAGAGCCTGACAGAAAAGCTAATGACTGTTTCCAAGTGAGATAGAGTCCCAGCCAAAGCTTGTGAGGGAACTGAAATAGGGAGTTACACTAGAATTATGGCAGGAATAACATGCCCATAAAGAGGGAATGTTAAGGTTAATGTGACTACTATAAATCTTTAATGAACCGACACTGGTGGTGTCCAGAAATATCTGCCTTTGAAATTAAGAGTCAAGGTCTGTTCTTAGATATACAAGTGGAGACCCTCATAAATTTTCAGATGTGCTGTCTTTGTAGGCAATACCTTCTCAGTGTCCATTCCCTCCTTTGTGTTCAAGAAATATTTTAAAACAGGCACATCATTCAGATATTCCCACATGTGCACAGACAAATAATTGGCCATTTCAGTAGTGCTGCCTTCTCTACAGAAATCCTCCCCAGCAGCATGACAAAGACCCATTTCTCTTTAGGCCAAGGGTGTTGACAGTTTTCAAAGTGGCTGAGCAATTGGAATGAAACCCGCTCCTTGACAAATGTGGGCCTTTTTCAAGTTACAAAAGAGACTGTAGTAAAGAATGACCAGGTCAGAAAATGGCTCCTCTAACATCAGTGGTTCTTATGAACAGTTGCCTGCAAATTTTCAAAGTTTTTTTCAGAGACAGAGAAAGACAGAGAAGTGTTGTCCACATGGGGACAAGCTTGTGTAGCTTCCCTTTTGCTGCTGCAGTTGCCAATATAATGCAAAAGAAATCAGTATTCTATGTATTTTTCCTGCCCCACTCCCCTGGCACACCACGGGGGCTTTTCCAGTTGTTGTTGTTTAAATTAGAAACTGAATAACAATATGACAGTCTATGCACCAGGTCCTCTGAATTTCCAGATTTCTTTTTTTTAAGTAGGATTCTAGCCTCTTTTGTTGTGGAGATATGCCTTTCCCCTTATTTCTCTATAACAGAGAAGACTAGAGACTTACTTTTGTTTTTAAATGAAAGCTTGGAATTCAAACAAACTGAAAGATTTTTATAATGTTGTGACAATAAAACAATATTTAATTGCCAATTTAAAGCAGAAGAAGAGATTGGGTTTATACGCCGCCCTTCACTTGGAGTCTCAGAGCGGCTTACAATCTCCTTTCCCTTCCACTCCCCACAACAGACACCCTGTGAGGTAGGGAGGGCTGAGAGAGCTCTCTTGAGAACTGCCCTTAAGAGAACAGCTCTGAAAGAACTTGTAACTGACCCAGGGTCACACCAGCAGCTGCATGTGGAGGAGTGAAGAATCAAACCTGCTTCTCCCAGATTAGAGTCCGCACTCCTAACCACTACACCAAAAAGCCCCCAAATGTCAAGGGAAAGAAATGGCTGCCACTATAGGGGCAGGGGAAATGGCTGCTGTGTGGGCAGGACTGGGGAAAACCAAAGTTTCCCACCCAAATGTAGGGATGTCAGGCATCCCAGCTCATTTCCCAGCAGTGCTTCAGGTCTTCAAGGGCATACCCATGTGGAGCATATTACAGTCGCCTAGTCTTGAGGTCACCATGGTATGGATCCATGTGACCAGATCAGCCATGTAAAGTGAGGGAGCCATCTACAAGGTTAAATAAAAATGGAAGAAAGCACTTCTGAAACTTGCTTCTCCAGCACTAATGCTGGATCCAGTATAATCCCTAGGCTTTAATTGAGTCAGTGAGGGTCAGATGAACTCCATATAAAGCAGGAAGCACAATGTCCTTCAAGCTCTTGGCCTTCTTGACCAGCATTACCTCCATCTTGTCAGAATTCAGTTTCAACTTATTCACTCTTAGCCATTTAACCAGAGCAGCACGCAGTGAGTCAAGACCTGTGCTGCATAACCAGGCTTTTTGGATAAAGAAATATAGACCTGGGTGTTGTCAGCATATTGATGGCAACCAGCTCCAAAACCACAAATGATTTCTCCAAACGGCTGTACATAGAGATTAACAGCAAGTGAGATAGGGCTGAGCCTTGTGGAACCACCCTAGGACGAATTCCACCTGATGACAACTGATCCCCCAACTCTCTAAGTCTGATCTGTAAGGACTTATTTAAACCAAGCCAAAGCACATCCCATGATACCATCATCAGAAATAGAATGCTGGTGTAGATAGGCCTTGGACATGACCTTGAAAGAATATGCTTATATTCTTGTTTCCTAGTGATATAGCCCATAATGCCACTGCAGTTTCAGGAAGAGCATTAACAAAGAATGGACAGTAGATGAAAGAAAGAATCATCAATGGCTGTAAGCTAAGTCCACTGGAAAAGAATCTTCACATTCAAGGGCAGTATATCTGAGATGTATAATGATATCATATAACCCAATCTTGTTAGAACTCAGAAGCTTAACTTGGTCAGCACTTGTATGGGAGATGCTGCGGAGGAAGGCAATGGCCAAAACCATCTGGAAGTCCACCAGGGCCAGAACTCCAGAAGTCCTCCCACAGTTGCCCACCAAGCACCAAGAACACAGAACATCACTGCCCCAGACATAGTGTTCTATCTATACCTAGTTGATTCATTTGAAAGCTTTTGTTGTAAAAGAGTTTTATGGATACCATGGACTGCCAGAAAGACAACTAAGTGGGTTCTAGATCAAATAAAGCCTGAACTCTCCCTAGAAATGAAAATTACCAAACTGAGGCTCTTGTACTTTGGTCACATTGTGAGAAGACAAGACTCACTGGAAAAGACAATAATGCAGAGGAAAGTTGAAGGTAGCAGCAAAAGAGGAAGAATCAACATGAAATGGATTGATGCAAGAAAGCAAGCAACAGCCCACAGTTTGCAAGACGTGAGCAAAGCTGTTAACAATAGGATGTTTTGGAGGACATTAGTTCATAGAGTCATTTAACATATACACACCCCGAAGATGGAGTGCTTAGGCTAGATTATTGACCTTTGGTTTGACCAGCAAGGCTTTTCTTATGTTCTTATGCTATCTTCAGAAACAGGAGCATTGTTTTTGAGTAAACACAGAGTGCAAACTGATAACTTAAAGAAAAATGAAGTTTCTAATTTCTCCTCTATTTAAAACTCGTAGAGGTTTAGTTGTTGTTGGAGTGATTTTTTAAAATAATCATGATGCCGTCATATATCTGCTGATGAGAACTATGTGCTCCCTGAATTAGTTATCATTATATCTTTGAGAATTTTTAATCCTGCTCACCAGCAGCCAGGACATGTGAAGCTAGACTGAAGAGAGATGTAACATTTTTAGAGTAATAGGCCACTCCGTATTCAGACTGAACATACCTTTTCTTTGCGGTTGAGTTCTGAGAGATGGGAAAAAATGGTTCCACAAGTTTATAGCAGAAGCTCACTCTACCCAGCGCTGATTGGCTGGTGCCCACAATGTCACCAAGATATCTCTTCTCCCTCCCCCTGCCAAAATCCTTGGTGTAAGCCTTTTTAAAGGAATGAAAGCGTGGATTCGTGCATCATTTTTAATTTTAAAAATACACAGGCAGCCCTTTGGAGGTAAGGGCAAGAATTGCTCAAGAAATATTTAGTTTGATGATATGCATATCTGCCATTTCAGGTGCAAAGATGAGAGGAATCTGGGAGTGGTTTTTTTGTATCAGATCTGTGTTCACCCTGAGATGCAGGAGGCAGAATAAATATATCCATATGTGACTCCCCGCAGGATAGTGAAAATCAAATATGTCCAAATTTGATTGCCTGGAAATATGAAGTAATGGATTGCACCGCTCACAACTCACACTTTAGGCACTGTGGCTACACTGGGCGATAGGACCTTATGGAACAATAGCCTGGATCCCCTGGATTCTCCGCTAGGGAGAAGCACAACATAAATTTCTGGAGGCTACAAAAAGGCTTCTTCTTTATCGTTATGAATACCATCTAAACCCTATTGTCTGTTTCCAGTGGTAGAGAGACATGTTAATTAACGCCAGTGAGTTTGGCTATAAACATAATGGAGACCAGCATCACCAGGTTTGTACCACAGGGAGTGAAAGTATGTAAGGACAGGAATATCATGGCTTGTGGTCAAGAAACCTCAGAATGTTATCTGGGGATACCAACCTCAAAGTGGGGTCTGGAGCTCTTCTGGAATTCTAACCAGTCTCCAGACTGCAGCAGTTAGTTCCCCAGGAGGAAATGGCAGCTTCAGAGGGCAGACTCTGTGGTATACCACGCAGTCTAGGAGGAATTGAAGTCCCCATTGAGCGCCCTACCTTCCCCAACTCAACGAAACTCCACCATCCCCATGTACTGCACCTAAACATCCAGGAATTTCCCATATCTGTTACAGGGCTATTTTGGGGCAGGAACGCACAGGAACAGAGTTCCGGCTGGCTCCCAAGCTGGCCACGCCCAGCAGGAACTCATTAGCATAATAAGCCACACCCAACAGCAGACACTCATTAGGATTGGTTACATTAGGGGTGTGTGGCCTAACATGCAAAGGAGTTCCTGCTACAAAAAAAGCCCTGGGTTTTGACAACAAACAAGGTAAACAGAATAAGAAGCAAAGGTGGGTGTGGCCACACTTCTGGTAACATGGGGGTGCGGCCTAATGTGCTAATGAGCTGTGCTGTCAGGGTTGTGGCCTAATATGCTAATGGGTTTCTGCTGTTGGGTGTGGTCTATTATGCTAATGAGTTCCTGCTGGGCTTTTTCTACAAAAAGAGCCCTGTCTGTACAACCCTAAATTGATATTTATTCCCGAACTGAAAGAGATCCTCTGCAATTCTAGAGAAAACAGACTCACCTTTAAAATATATATTTTTCTCCTCCACTTATATTGAGCCAGACCACCTGGCTCAGTATCGTCTGCTCAAGCAGAAGTTCTTCCCAGTCCTGTTACCTGTTTAACTGATATCTTACACAAGCAAAGCATCTGCTCTCCCATTAAATTCTGGGCCTGGCCTTTCCTGAAACAGACTTTTGAAACATTTCATGTTAACTGGGAACGTTCAAATATTTTCCTCTAAGGCTGTGAAGCTGGAGAGAAAAGGGATGAGTTATTACATCAGACTGAGTAGTGAAGGGGGAGGGAACAGAGACTATGTTTTCTGCAAGTGTAAAGCCTCACCTGACCATAGCCCAAGTTAGCCTGATCTCATCAGATCTCAGAAGCTAAGCAGGGTCAGCTCTGGTTAGGATTTGGACAGGAGACTTCCAGGGAAGTTCAGGGTCGTTATGCAGAGGCAGGCAATGGCAAACCGCCTCTGAACATCTCTTGCCTTGAAAACCCTACAGGGGCTCCATAAGTTAGCTGTGAACCTGTGGCACTTTCCACCACCACCAAGAAGAAGAAGCTGACAGGAAGAAAGTTGATTCATGTGGTGTTGGGGGAGAGTTTTACAGATACTGGCATGGAGAGAGGCAAAAAGACAAATAGGTGGATTCTAGATCAAATCAAGTCTGAACTCTCTCTAGAAGCTAAAATTACTAAACTGAGGTGTGACAAGCTGACCTCCAAAACCAGGATGCTTAGTGTTTCAAATTCAGGAACCTGGGAGATTAGGAGTTAATGCCTCACTGTGAAACAGTTTAATTGACAGGCTGCTGCCTGTAAGCAACCCCTTCTCTTTGATTGGTCAGCACCAGCTGAGGAGAGCTTTGAAAAGTCTTGTCAGTCTTGTCAGATGGAGTCAGTTCGTTTGGACTTTTGCTTGGCAGTTGCCAGTCAGGAGGAGTCTGTGTGTCGGTCTGAGGGAAACAGACAAGTTCACTTGGGAAGTGAAGGGGCACAACTTCTTGTCCTTACTGTGTACTAACACATTTGAGGAAAAGTTCAGAAATCAGAACTTAAAGTCTAAGTGTCAGCCCTAACTGAATTCCATGTATTCACAGTCACCAGAACTGGGGTTTAGGTTTGACAGAATGGACAGTTGGTTGAACACTGCCAGTCTAGCCAAACAGAAAAGGATTATGGCTCCTAGAAAGAGGAGAATATTTCTTATCCAGTTATTTAGAGGGTTCAACTCAGAACGGACCCTTGGTCTGTGTGAAAAAGGAAACCGTCTTGGACTCCTCAAGAATAAAAAAGGGAAAGTTATAATCCCACAAGGGAAGTATACAGGAAGAAAGTACTAACTTCCAGGAAACTAGGAAAGTGTTATGAAACTTTATTAAGACACGTGGTTGCTAAAAGAAATCTCCAAGACAAACAAAAAAGAGGGCTCCTGCTTAGCTACAATAAATCTCTGGCCTGGGCAAAAGCCATATAACTTTTCTATCACATGGTGGGACTCGCAGAAAGTTATACTTCTATAATTCAAATACACTACTAAGAGGCTGCTCAGTCAGAGTGGCAGGAAAATCTGCCTCAAAGAGAAGAAGTAGGGATCTGTCATATGAGGTTATTGTACTTTGGTCACATCATGAGAAGACAAGAGTCACTGGAAAAGACAATAATGCTAGGAAAAGCTGGAGGCAGCAGGAAAAGAGGAAGACCCAACATGTGATGGATTGACTCACTCAAGGGGACTATGGCCCTCAGTTTGCAAGACCTGAGCAAACCATCTCTGAACATCTCTTGCCTTGAAAACCCCATGGGGTTGCCATACGTCAGTTGTGGGTGGGGTATACGTAGCTCAGTCTTCCATTGTCCCCAGGGATCTGTGCCAAAAGGAGTCAATTTCAAATGAGATCTAATAAAGCTGTATTAGGATGTACTGAAGCCCCCTGAAAAGTCTACACTGCCTATTATTTAATTTGACACCAATACAATGATGTCAGTGTGCCAGCTGTTATTTCTATGCAAGATTTGTTAGCCTTCCAATGGGTCCAGGATTTTCTCCTTTTTTTAGCACAGAAATAACAGTTGAGTCAAACAGAGCTGGGCCAAGTTTTGGAGCTTGGTTCAGTTACTAATTAATCTTTTGACAAAGCTAAACAATATGTTATGGCTATTAGCACAATTTATTTCCTCAGAGGAAACGGCAGCTATTGAGATTGCAGCCAAGATGAAATTTCAACCCCTGCTAGTCACACACTTTTGACCTAATGTCACAATCAGTTTTGCCACTGTAAAATTAATCCCAGCTGCTCCTCAAATTGTCCACCCCCATTGAATAACTGTATGACAGGAGCCCTAGTTCTGGTGTCTAGGATGTATCATTTCAGATTGATGGATGCTCACATTATTGAAAACTTCTCCATTTATATTAAGGTTGCCAGACCCCCTGGTGGAGGCGGAGGTCCCCCACCACCAAGCCCCATCGCCTCACCACCAATCAGCTGGCCGCTGGGGGCAATTTACCATGAAAAAGAGGGAGGCCCAGCTGATGTGCAGCAACTTCTTCATGTTGCTTGCCCACATGGCCTAAAAGTGAGGTCATCACATTGGGGATGTCGGGGCAATGCTCTGGTATTTGGGCAAAAACTCTATGGCAAAAGCCAAATTTACCATAGAGTTTTTGCCCAAATACCAGAGCATTGCCCCAATGTGATGATGTCGCTTCTAGGTCATGTGACTAGTGATGTAGGCACGTCGCTGCATGTTAGCCTGGCCTCCCTCCTTCTCCCGGTAAGTCCCCTCCCCATCCCTCACCAGTTCCCAGGAGGGGCTTAACAACCCTCATTTATATTGGTGTCAGGAGAAAAATTGGCCATCCAAATCCCACTGGGAATTTTCCCTGTAAGTTAAATGGCCAGACTGCCAATGGTAGTACAGGTAGGGGTCTGCTGAGATAACCTGGATATATGCCCATAGCTAAGGTCAAAGAACAGAACTGTATGACAGAGACAAGTAAAAGACTGAATGTTGTTGTGCTTAGGTACAGAAGTGCCCCCCACACAGAGAGAGAGAGAGAAAGAGCCACACGGGAGACATGGTATCAGGGTTATACCATGTATCTGTGATTATGACCGCATGAGTCTTGGTGCTATTTCAAGTAGTGCAACAAGTGGGCAGGGCCAATTCTATGTTTCTCTCTCACCCAACTCTCCCTTCTTAGCAGGATGCCATTTGAGCGAGAACGTTCTACCCGATTGACTTTATCTGCATTGTTGAAATTTTCACACATGTTGGAATCACAGGAGACACCATCATATAGGGTTGGCAGGTACCCCCCCTGGCCACAGGCCAGGGTTTCTAGCTCCAAGTTGGGAATTTCCTGAAGATCTGCGGGTGGAGCCTGGAGAGGACAGGGACCTCAGTGGGGTACGATGCCATAGAATCCACCCTCCAAAGCATCCCTTCTCTCCAGGGAAACTGATCTCAATAGTCTCGAGATGAGCTGTGATTCTGGGGGATCCCCAGTTCCCACCTGGAGGCTGGCATCCCTACCATCATGGGAAATCAACTCCCATTTGATTCAGTGGTACCATGGGGGGGGAGGACAAGAAATAGCCCAGAAGGTGGTTGCCATGCAGCCACTTCAGGTGGCATTATCAAAGACTCTTAAATATGATTGCTTTGCTGAACTGTAAAAAGAGTGTGTCAGGGCAATGGACAGAGCTGTGTTCCCAAAGGAAGTGCCCTTATACTGGACTATGGGATGTACTATGGCCAAGGGGAGCCTTGCGCCTAAGAAGCACGCCAAGCCAGATGTGGACCTCAGGACTACAGAAGCCTCTTGCCCATGCACCCCTGCAGCAACGCCAGCCTGAGGATGAAGACCAGCAGCCCCGACCTCCATGCACGCAGAAACAGCAGCAGATCACAGAAGGAAGCCATGCTCCGTAAAAAGGACAAGGTGTTCCTGCACAGCAGCCATAAGAAACTCCCATCTCCATCATAAACATAACCAGGAGAAACACACATTCCTCTCCAGCCTAAGATAAAAGGATGTGTCCAATGACAACAGTAGCCATCAGGCTTTCCTGTCACCCATCAAAATAATGCCCGCCGTTGTTAATCCAAAGCACCGACCCCACAACATAATTGGCGCTCTTCTTTCTCTCCTTTGTCTCACCCCTCTTCCCCCAGAGGTGTCACTCCCAGCTGAACATTAAACTCACCATTGCCCAACCATTAATTCCTTTTCTGCCCAATTTCTTAGTTTAAGTTTTCTTAATATCTTTTGGGGACCAGGTGACCAAAGGAGCCCCTGCCTCAGGTCCAACGCTCCCTCTAAGCTGTGGCGTCTTGTGAGCAAAAATTCTACTTTGTGAGCTACTGGCATTAAAGTTGTGAGCGAGCGAGTTTGCTCTGGAGCCATCCTTCCTGAGCTAAGACAGAAATGTGTGAGCCGGAGGCTAAAAAACTGCGAGCTAGCTCACACTAACTCAGCTTAGAGGGAACACTGCTCAGGTCACGTTTTCAGGTATATAAGGAGAGCCTTGTGCCTTTGCTCTCTCTTGCTTTTGCCTCTCCTACCCCCACCCTATCTTGTTGGTTCCATTCTCGGCCGGCTTGGAATCCATCCACGTGTGTTGCTGGTCAACTCACTATCTCTTTTCCTTTATTGTGTTTTTTTTTCGATGCATGATCCAAGCGTCTCGCCAGACAGGTAAAGTATCGCCCAACCAACAATATTTTCCTGCTCATGCAAACATCTCTGTACTTTCAAATCTGTGTTCCTAGCTCTGTAGTGTATGTGTGAATGCTTGATTTTTGTTTGTATGTTTGAAGAACCTTCAGTAAAGAAATCACTGCTTTAGCAATCTAGCCTCAGCATCTATTCCTGGGTCCTGGGAACTCTAACTCCTGTAAACACAGGTTATGATCCTATAATTAATGCCTTTTTGCCTTTTAATATTCATAATTTGCCACTTTTATTAATAAAATAAGGCAATTTGGCGAACAAGGTGTATGATACAGTTGCTAAAGCTACGCGGCTTTGATCTGATGCAGAGAGCCCACGTGCTGTAGTGGTTAGACTATTGGGCTAAGATCTGGGAGAGCTGGGTTTGACCCTCCACTCAGCTTTGGAAGCTCATTGGATGACCTTGGGCCCAGTCACGTTCTCTAAGCTACTTCACAGAATTCTCATTGCGCAGATCAAATGGAAGAGAGCAGAACTATATGGTAATCTGCTTTGGGTCCCCATTGAGAGACGGCTTGGGAGTGGCAGACAAGCTGCTCTGCAGAGCAAGGAATGAATCCTAAGAAGAAAGGATACTATCCTTCACTACATACTTCGGAGGATTCTGAATGGTCACGGCATCCAACTAAAAATGCTTACGTGGAATAAAAAAATCCTGGCATATAATATTATAATAAAAATTTGAAAATAAAAAAAATCCTGGCATCTGGGGAGGGACAGAGCAGATCTGGTGATTTTTGTGTGTGTGTTGGGGGGGGAACCCAGGTTTTTTTGGGGGGTTGGGGGCAGGCCTGTAGCTACAGTGGGGCATCTCGGGGCTAGCCCCCCCCCGACTTACTGGCAAGGCCCCCGACTTCCCATCTAGCCCAGGGCCCCCGAACTGTGGCAGGTGCAGGGAAGGAGCTGGGTATTACTTTAATTCAATTAGCCAGTGCCCCCCAAGAAATTTAAATGCCCCCCAACTTAAAAAATCCTGGCTACGGGCCTGGTTAGGGGGTTGTTTTTCAAGGTTGTGGCAGGGCCTGGGATTTTTTGCCATGTCCATTAGCACGATCCTATGTTTTTGTGGCTCCCTAGAGAGAGCCTAAAACAAAAGCTACCTGTTCATTCACCTATAGTCTACCGCTGGTTTTTTGTTGTTTTTTAAAAACCAGCTTTCTCCTTTTCTGGCAACTGGCCAAGTTTCATTTTTTTAAAAAACCCAGCCAAGCCAGTCTTTTTCTGTTCGATTGGCAAACTGTTACAACCAACTGGGAACAGGGAAACAGCAGGAGTCGCCGATCTGCATGGATTTTTGTGTAAAGTGCCTTGCTTAGCTCAGGAGCCCCAAAAAGGCAGCCCTTATTTCCTCTTCAATGCCTGATTTTTTGTAAAAAAAAATGTCTCTAGTTGCTCTTTTCCTTCACGTTTTCTTCTTTCCAATCTGTTTATTAAGCCTCACTTTGGGGCAGGAGACGCACAGCACAATGACTGTTGTTTTTAAGGGAGCTTTCTCCCCCCCCCCCCCGGTAGTGGTGGTGGTGGAGGTTGGTCTTGCGCTGTATTTCTCTCGCCACGACAGGGCACTTTTGGAACAGAAACATTGCGGCTTATTACTTTGAGATGGGTTTCTATTTTAATGGCAGCCACTGTACAAAAAAAAAAAAAGGAGGCTCTGGCCTGGCAGTTAATGTTCTAATGCCTGCAGGAGATTTATTTATTCTTCTGAGCCCCACACTGCCCAAGTCGCCTGGGAATACGCGCATTACTGAAACAGCATGCTCAGGCCCTTGTGCGACCGCCTCGTGCTGCTTCTCGATGGCTTCTTTTTATATGATAAAGGCTCAAAGCCGGCAGGTTGCAAAGAGCATTCTAGACAGCCAGAAATATACGACTACTGCATTAAGTCACGGGGAAGGGTAAGGTGGGCAGGGGGGTGGGAGGGATTGATGAGGGTTCTGGGTTACAGTGGTAGTTGTGTTTCCATGAGGAAATTATCGTTCGTTGTCCAGTCCATGAGGATTCAGATTTTATTCCTGTTAACCCCTCCCCCCATTAAAAGCCACCACCACCCCACACACACACACACAGATCCAGCTGCAGCTTATAAGAAATGCATGTGATACAACTTCCAGGTGACCCTATAAGGGGGTAGGGTTGCCAAACTTCAGGTGGTGACTGGAAATCACCCACTATTACATTTGATCTCTAGGTGACAAAGATCAATTCACTGGAGAAAATGGCTGCTTTGGAAGGTGGACTCTTGCAACTCTAGAGGGGTCGGAGCTCAGTGTGGATGTGGTGCCACAGAGTTCCCTCTGAAGGTGCCATTTCCTACCAAGGGAGCTAATCTCTGTAGACTGGAGGTCACGTGCAATTCTGGGAGTACTGTAGGCCCTACCTAGAGGTTGGCAACACTTAGAAGAAGAGAAGATTTTTATACCTTGCTTTCCTGTACCTTAAGGGGTCTCAAAGTGGCTTACAATCACATTCCCTTCCTCTCCCCACAACAGGCACCTTGTGAGGCAGGTGGGACTGAGAGAGTTCTAAGAGAACCTTGAACCATGACTGGCCCAAGGTCACCCAGCAGGTTTCATATAGAGGAGTGGGGAATCAAAGTTGGTTCTCCAGATTAGAGCCCGCCATTCTTAACTGCTACACTATGCTGGCTAACCATTGTGTGTTGAAATGTCTTCCCAAAGCTTGAAACTATTTGCATCCTCTATGTGCACATGTGTAGGAGTACTTTTTAACTTTAAAAGTTGTCGTTTACACATGTGCCAACAACTAAATTCGTATCTTCATATTTACTCATGAAAATATATTGGCTGCTTTTAGAAATCACCCAGTGCAGCATACCAAAACTGTAGAGGCATGGGTAATGGGGAAATAATAAATAAAAACAAGGCAGCCATTTGAAAACAACACAATTATGTTAGTAATTACAAAATATGGCAAAACAGCACTCTTGCTGCAAACTTTAAGTGCTTCTGAGAATAATCTTTTTTAACCATATGACAAAAGGCATACTGTTTAGGTGGAGTGGCAGGAATCCCACAAGAGGCTGTTCTGTAAAAATGATGCCACAGGGGAAAAGCCAGCACAGGCAGATTTTGTTTCATGAGCGCACACCACATGAAACAGTGCCACACCTGCAGATCCGAGGGATGGGGAGTTCAAAGAGAGCCAGTTTGGTGTAGTGGTTTAAGAGCAGCGGGCTCTAATCTGGGAGAACCAGGTTTGATTCCCCCACTCCTCTACATGTAGCCAGCTGGGTAACCTTGGGCCAGTCACAGTTCTCTCAGAGCTCTCTCAGCCCCACCTACCTCACAGGGTGTCTGTTGTGGGGAGAGGAAGGGAATGAGATTGTAAGCCATTCTGAGACTCCGAGTGAAGCGCAGGGTATGAATCCAACTCTTCTTCTTCTTCTTCTGGCAGAAGGTCCTTATGGACTCTGAAGTTCATCACCAGCATTTTTGGAATGAATGTAGAAACTGGTAGGCAGGCAGCTGGTGCAGCTGTGCTGTGGCAGAATTAACCAAGAGGCAGACAGCCTGTAGCCACTTCTGAGCCATTTCCACAGGCAGTGCCATGCAGAATCCTTCCTAGAGGCTTCCGGGACATAGGTGGCCATGACCATGCCATGCAATCTGCTGATAGCTTCTACAGTCATCTGGAGTCTTCTCGTCTCAGCCGTAAATGCTTATGTGAAGCAGACCCTAAAGCTTCATAGTCGGAGTTTACAATTGTGTGTTCATATCAGCAATTATCAACACAAATGTCTTGTTATGTTTGGTAAAGTTGTTCCGGGCACTAAACGCACACTGTTTTAGTTGACTCCTAGAAAAGTAGCCATGTTACGGTCTGGTGCAGTGGAAACAACAAGGAGGCCCTTGGCATCTTATTGTGGCATATGCTGGTCTTCATGACACAGATTTTCACCAAAGGCAAATCAGCAGCAGCCCTTCTGAGAAAGCAGGAGCTGCTTTGACTCTAAGAGTATATATCCCATAAATGTCTGCAGCAGAGCTAAAGAAAACAAAGTGAAGGACCTGCTGTTCTGTCACCCAGTTGTAATTTCCTGTCATTTTACTCCACCCGGTGGTCAGATGCCACAAATAAGATCCAGATCCCATCATCTCCGGCTATGATTTTGCTTCCTGAGGTCATTCTCCTTACATTGCAAAATCCCTGCCCCATAATAGGTTTGCCAACTCCAGTTTGGGAAGTTCCCGGAGATTTGTGGGTGGAGCCTGGAAAGAGCAGGGTTTGGGGAGGGGAGGGGCCTCAGAGGGGTGCAGTGCCACAGCATCCACCCTCCAAAGCAGCCATTTGCACCAGGAGAACTGATCTCTACAGCCCAGAGATTAGTTGTAATTCCGGCAGGTCTCCAGGCCCCACCTGGAGACTGGCAACCCTGCATTCGGACCAAGTCCTTTAAATGTATGACTTTGAAGAGGCTCTTTAAGGCTGAACCTATCCCAGAAGCATTGCCTCTGCACAAGACTTTTGGAAGCTCTCCTCATCTTCTTCCTGAGATTCTCTTTTCCTTGGCGCCAGGTGCTCGGAAGCCATTCTAGAGTTTGTGAACGTGCCCTCTTTCGGCGTTGTTACGAGTTGTCCACTCTGTGGGCTAGGAATGCTGGGTCAATGGAGACCTTTTCTCAGGAACAGATTAGCAGTAAAACAGAGGATCAGGATAATGACATGAAAAGCATGTTCAACGAAGTCCAAGAGAGAGTGGTGCTCTTGGAGTCTGTATTCTCTAGGCTTGGAATATTTACCTCAGTACTCATAATGAGGCAGGTGGTTGAAAGTGCTGGCACGTTGCAGCTGACTTATGACAACCCCTCATGAGGTTTTCAGTACAAGAGATGTTCACCGGTGGTTCACCATTGCATAGCAACCTTGGACTTGATTAGTGGCCTCCCGTCCAAGTACCATCCAGGGCTGACCCTGCTTAGCTTCTGAGATTGGACCCGATTGGGCTAGCTTGGGACATCCAGGTCAGGGCTCAGCTTCAATAAAAAGGCAACGAACTAGACTGTGAACTGCTACTGCTGCTCTCCTGTGTCCCATTCTTCCTCCCTCCCTCTTTTCCTTCATGTCTTTTCCCTCCTCACCTCTCCACCCTGATTACTTGTGGAGGCTGTGGAACTACAGGAGATCGGAAGGGTCTCTTCCATCCCTGCTTGTCTCCCCCTTCCCTTCCTCTCTCCAGCACTAAACACCATTTCCACAGTGTTGAGGCATGGGGAACCTTGGGATCGTAGTTCCTAGAGCTTCAGACTCTGCTGAAACACCATTCAAGGTACAGGGGGTGGAGAGGAAGAGGAATCATATTGGAACAACAAAGCATCACCACAGCAGCAACAGCCTCAATAGGTAAATGAGCCATAGGGGGCTTAATAAGACCCTCACAAGAAGTGGGTCTGGGGACTCTTGAGGAGAGTTCATCAAATTACAAGTGATTTTAGAATTCTCAGTTAAAGGATCCTCCTCCCCAACCAAGAGTTCTCCAATGCAATTTACTAGGCCCCTTATAATGTGAACTCTCTGGAGTGGAGATCGCTGTGATGGAGACGACAACTCACATTGCTAAACAGCTATAAACAAGCCTATAAAGAAGAAAGCTTCACACTTTGTCACTGGAGTGATATGAGAGGGTTAGGATCTGTCCCCATTGTCTTGCTAGGGTTGCCAGGTAGCCAGCGGGGGGGAGGGTGAATTACCAGCAGGAAAACTAGGTCCAGTCCTATGTTGCCAGCAACTCAAGGACACTCTGGTATTTGGGTAAAACTCTATGGTAGAAGGCATTTTTACCACAGAGTTTTTGCCCAAATACCACCATATCCCTGCGTTCCTTGTGATGTTATGACATCACTTCCAGTACACACCACAAGTGACATCATTGCATTGCCAGTGGCACAGGCCTAGGCCTAGTTGTCCTGCTGGTAAGTCCCCTGCTGGCCAGCTTGTCAGCACCAGGGTAAGGGCCCTGGAGCAGGGGATCCCCCACCCCACTGCTGGCCTGGCAACCCTATGTCTCTCAGCTCATCCTTTTTCTACAGAGAGAGGATACAGGTAAAATGTGGGGATTGGGTACACTACTCTGAGCTTGTCAGAAGAAGGTGGTATAAAACAGAACTGCATTAACAATTTGCTACAGAATTTCTCAAGAAAATTACCACTTTAATTTCTCAGCATCAAACTTGGGATGTATCAACAGTGGCATAACATCCAAATTGCAAGCTGTCATAGTCCTGCTGTACACTGCATTGGTCAGGCCGCACCTGGTGTATTGTGTGCAGTTCTGGGGGCCTCACTTCAAAAAGGATGTGGGTAGAATAGAGTGGGTGCAGAGGAGAGCGACAAGGATGATCGGGGGCCTGGAGACCAAGCCCTATGAGGAAAGGCTGAGGGACTTGGGAATGTTCAGTCCGGAGAAGAGGAGGTTGAGCAGGGAACATGGTTGCTGTCTTTAAGTCTTTGAAGGGCTGTCACTGAGAGGGGTGCAGGGAGCTGTTCCTACTGGCAGCAAAGGATAGGACTCACAATAATGGGTTTAAATTAATATATTATACCTTCGGCTTATATACCGCCCTGACCCCGAAGGGTCTCTGGGCGGTTTACATAGTGGTTCTAACCAACCAATTAACCTGACTAGGGCCACATTGTCTACAGGGTAGTGACTGCCTACCAGCACCCCAGGCTAGTTGTCATCCGGCTTCCTTCCGCGGCTTCTTAATACCCACTTACTTCAAAGAAAACACCGTTAATGATTAATAACAAATCATTAAAGGTCTTTTCTTTGAAGTAAGTGGGTCTCAGGTTTTTCTTTCCAAAGGTACAGCGCTCAGCGGACCGTTTCAGTCAAGGTTTCATCAGATGAGACCTTACACCTTTGGCATTTCTTCTACTCCCTTTCTAGCTTACATCATTTGGTTACGTGGAAAGCAGCGCTGTACCGTCAGAAAGAAAAACCTGAGACCCACTTACTTCAAAGAAAACACCTTTATGATTCGTTATTCACTGGATAATTAAAGGTGTAATATTTTCTCTCTAACAAGGTTTCGTTGCCGTATCACGGTTGAACTTACAAAGTTCAGCCTGTCCCGTGATCTCTTACCACCTGGAGGTTGGGAAGTCCTAGGGATTACCCGTTCTGCCTGGGAATCAGTATCGGGGGCTGAAAAGTCTGTAGATGCTGGACCCTGTCCAGGATTCACCTTTGGCCTCTCAGATTCCACCCTGACTCCTCCCCCATTGCCTGAATGACGGGCTTCACCCTTCACGGAGGGGCCACGACAGAAAAGCCCCTGTGTCTGTGTAACGATTCCTTGTTTTTGTGTGTGTGTCTCTTTAAAAGTTTGGTTGCATGGCTGTGGTAGATAGACTAGAGTGGTTGAGAGAGGCAAGTGTGATATGATTGGTGACTGACAGAGAGGGGGAGGGGTTTTGGAAGTGAATCTGGTTGGATGAGTATGTGAGTCAGTCAGGAGTTTCAGTTACAAGTTGACAGTTGATGTAGACAAGCAGTTCTGTGTTGAAGCAGTTAGAAGCTGACAGCTGCGGTTGTTCAGTGGGAAAGAGAAAGAAAGCTGAAAGCTGAGTGTATAGGAAAAAGTAAAGTAAAGTTTAAGTGAAGAAAAGTTAAAGGAAAGTCTTAGTGTCATAACAAACTGGAGTGAAACAGTAAACATATATGGCATTGAGATAAACAAGTGTTACAAAGTTACATGAAAAGATCCCTGTCAGTGAGGGAGAAGATTGTGTGTGATACCAAAGCAATTGTTCATCATTTACACATTACTAGTTACATTGTACCACCCTCTTATTTAGTAGTTATTTCAATAAATCCTATTTTATCTAAGTTTATACCAACTCTGAATGAAATACTTCCCAGGACCACATAGTTCCTCGTAAGCCTTGAACTCGGTCTACCAAACTAGTAAGAGCAACATTATAAGCATAAAGGTTTGGATATCCTTAAAATTTCCTGGTGGCAGCAGAATCTACCCTGTTAAACAAAATAAAGAGAACTTTTAAAGTGAAACTAGTCCTCCCCAATAAGGAGGACGTCACAGTCTGGCCTCCACTTATTTCAGAAGGTGGGGGTTTCACAGAACAGGGTCTCAGAGGCTGATCGTAACCATCCGGCAGGTTCCCCACGGCTGCAAAGGCAAGCAGTCGGCACGAACCGATACAATTCATTTCTTTTCCATCATGACTGTGCATGTTGTCAATTATCTTTTATTCTGATTCACCTCGTTTTCATTGCTGCCACTGAGGCAGGCGTCCCGTTTGCTTGCCCATGGCGGGCAAATTCCCAGCCGGGAGAAATGACGGAGCCGGGAGGAAAAAATGCCCCAAAAATGGCCTCCACAGTGATGTTCAAGAAGAAGAAGAGATTGGATTTATACCCCGCCCTTCACTACCCAAAGGAGTCTCAGAGCGGCTTACAATCCCTTTCCCTTCCCCTCCCCACAAGAGACACGCCGTGAGGTAGGTGGGGCTGAGAGAACTCTCCCAAGAACTGCCCTTGAGAGAACAGCTCTGAGAGAACTACTCTTCCAGAACAGCTCCGAAAAAGAACTTGTGACTGACCCAAGGTCACAGCAGCAGCTGCATGTGAAGGAGTGGGGAATCAAACCTGGTTCTCCCAGAGTAGAGTCCGCAATCCTCACCACTACACCAACCTGGCTCTTTACTACAGAGGCTCAGAGAAATTCCTAAGCATCATTGGAAAGTGATGTCGCAATCCCCTCCCCAAGCACTGCCCTAAAAATCTCCTGGCATGTGCCGGAGCAGTGCTGGCAAGCCCACACTGAGGGCTCTTCTATTTCTTCTTTCCCATTTACTCACCATTTTACACCCTCTGCCACTGTGTTCGTTTTAACGGGGGGGAACCGTGGAAGGAGAGACAAGCCGGGGCAGAAAGAGATTCTCAGGTTTGCTTCCTGCGAGGGCACCACACACTCAGATCAAACCAGCCAGCTTTTGAAATCTGGTCTCATCTCTAATAAGAACCAGGATGCTGTACCCTACCCAGAAGCCAAGAGGGAGACAGGGAGGTCACCCAATTGCCCAATTTAAATGTTTTAAGCAGGGTGCCAACTCAGCCCTGGTGACATCCCCTCTTTTTACACTCGAGGGTGACAGACAAGCCATCTGTTTATCTGCAGGGTTTTTTAAAAAACCAAAAAACAGCACCGTTTTGCATTCATTATCTCCTACTTAAAATCCAGCCTTTTGAAAGGGGGGGGACGGACTAATTTCCTCCTCTTGACAGTAAAAGTAGGTAGCGACACGCCATCAAGACAAGTGCCTCAAAATGCCAGTTTTTGCATTCTCCGAGCCAAGTCCTGCAGAAGGAAGTTGCCTAACAGGGAAGGAAGAAACACCCAGTGAAGCTTTGGGACTGGGATTGGGCACGAACCGAATCACGAAGCAAAACGGATGACGAATTTTGCACTGTTCGTGACGGGTTCGCCACCACGAACTTCCACGAATTTTGAGAGCAGTTCATGTGGGTCATCATGGTGGTTTGTGGGTGGAGCAGAAAGTGGGGGTGTAATGTGACTCCGAGTCGCTTTAAACCCCTGCTTTCTGTTCTCCATGAAAGCCACAAACACAGCTGAGCATCGGGCTGTTTTCGGCTGTCTTCTGCAGTCCCTTCAAACTTTATGAGGACTGCAGACGACAGCCCAGAAAACAGCTCCGCAGTGAGTAGGCGGTGTTTTGGGGCTTTCTGAAAACCCCATGAAAGGACTGAGGTCCCTTCCCACAGGGTTTGCAGGGCCACAAACCACACAAAACGGTTCAGTTCGAGAAGAAGAAGAAGAAGAAGAAGAAGAAGAAGAAGAAGAAGAAGAAGAAGAAGAAGAAGAAGAAGAAGAAGAAGAAGAATGATTCCCCACTCCTCCACTTGCACCTGCTGGATGACCTTGGGCAAGCCGTAGTTCTGATTAGAGCTGTCCTTGAAAAAGAGCAGTTTCTGCCAAGGGTTCTCTCAGCCCCACCCACCTCACAGGGTGTCTGTTATGGGGAGGGGAAGAAAAAGGAGTTTGTAAGCCGCTCTGAGACTCCTTTGGGTACTGAAGGGCGCGGTATAAATCCAATTTCTTCTTCTTCACTTCTTTACAATGATGTGTGGGGGAAGGGGGGTAAACTGCAACTCCCCCTGGCAATCCGCATGCGCAAACAGTTGCTGATCCAGCCACACTGCCATGTCAGGCAAACCGAGAGTAGCCAACCGTGGGTTGAGAAATTCCTGCCGATCTGGGGGTGGAGGCTGGGGAAGGCAGGGTTTGAGGAGGGGAAGCACCTCAGCAGGGGGTCCTGGCATAGAGCCCACCCTCCCAAGCATCCATTTTCTCCAGGGGAACCAACCACTGTAGTCTGGGGATCAGGTGTAGTTCCAGGAGATTCCCAGGCCCCACTTGGAAGCTGGAAAACTTAACTCAGACAAACACCAAATGCTAAGGCTGGTTTTCCCCCCCCACTTTGTCTGTGTGTAATCTCTGAGAATGAAGGAAAAAACGGGCTGTGCTCAGCAATGGGCCAACAGAACAAAAAGGGGGGAAACGCCAGGGGAGAGGTGACTGATTTATTATCGCACAAAGCCCCTACGCGTTTTGTGTGCAGGCTTTGTCAGGAGAAATCTATAGGATCACAGAATCATAGAGCTGGAAGGGGCCTCCAGGGTCATCTACTCCAACCCCTGCACAGCGCAGGAAATTCATAAATACCTCCTCCCCACCCCCAGTGACCCTTGCTCTATGCCCAGAAGGGGGGGTGACCCTCCAGGATCCCCGGCCAAACTGGCCTGGAGAAAAATTGCTTCCTGACCCTAACGTGGCAATCAGCATTTCCCTGGGTGTGTAAGAAAGGGCCACGAGAACTAAGTACTGATGCAACCCTTCCTGCCCTCCCCGCCTTATGTAAACATAATTTTACATCTAATACAAATAATAATAGTAATAATCAGGGCTACTTTTGGGCAGGAACGCACAGGAACGGAATTCCGGCTGGCTCCCAAGTTGGCCACGCCCAGCAGGAACTCATTAGCATAATAGGCCACGCCCAACAGCAGAAACTCATTAGGATTGGCTACATTAGGGGTGTGTGGCCTAACATGCGAAGGAGTTCCTGCTACAAAAAAAAGGCCCTGGGTTTGGACAACAAACAAGGTAAACAGAATAAGAAGCAAAAGGTGGGTGTGGCTGGATAACCACACTTCTGGTAACATGGGGGTGCGGCCTAATGTGCTAATGAGCTGTGCTGTCAGGGGTGTGACCCAATATGCTAATGAGTTCCTGCTGTTGGGTGTGGCCTATTATGCGAATGAGTTCCTGCTGGGCTTTTTCTACAAAAAGAGCCCTGGAATAATTATGTGTGCAAAGGAGCATCAAGTCACAGCCAATTTAAAGCAACCCCTGTAGGGTGTTCAAGGCAAGAGACATTCAGAGGCGGTTTGCTATTGCCTGCCTCTGTGCAGCGACCCCGGACTTCCTTGTTAGTCTCCCGTCCAAATATTGACCTGGGCCGGCCCTGCTGAGCTTCCCACTTCTGACAAGATCGGGCTCCACTTACATAGCCTTTCTTTCTGTGTGACTGGCTGTGATTCTTCACTTAAGTCATTGACAGTGGCACGCAGCAAGGCTGCAGACTGGGACGTTACTGTGCAACCAGAAGCCACCAACATGGAAAGCAACCTGGCAGAAAGGCGTGTGCTGTTCATAAGCAACCTCCCGCTGGAAGGCTGGCTCCCGGCTCATGACTGGCGAGGAGGATGTGAGCCAAATCAGCGGGGACCCAGGCATGCCTCCTTAAAACAGCAGCACATTTTGTCCCTCCCCAGGAGCCACACGCCACTCTCACCCTTCAAATACAGAGGCAGGCTGGGGGGGGGGAGGAGGAGGAAGAAGAAGCTCTTCCACTGAGCCACAGCTCTTCCCATCATGGGTGGGATGACAGGCCATTTCCCATTGGAGTGTTAATGCTGAACTAGGATCTGGGTGACCCAGGTCCACACCCTGAGCCAGTTTGGTGTAGTGGTTAAGTGCGCAGACTCTAATCTGGGAGAACCAGGTTTGATTCCCCACTCCTCCACTTGCACCTGCTGATGTGACCTTGGGTCAGTCACAAGCTCTGGCACAGCTGTCCTTGAAAAAGGGTAGTTTCTGTTAGAGCTCTCTCCGCCCCACCTACCTCACAGGGTGTCTGTTGTGGGGAGGGGAAGGGAAAGGAGTTTGTAAGCCGCTCTGAGACTCCTTTGGGTAGTGAAGGGTGGGGTATAAATCCAATCTCTTCTTCTTCTTCTTTTACCTCACAGGGTGTCTGTTGTGGGGAGGGGAAGGGAAAGGAGTTTGTAAGCCGCTCTGAGACGCCTTTGGGTAGTGAAGGGCAGGGTAGAAATCCCAATCTCTTCTTCTTCTTCTTTTCTTCTCCTTTCAGGCTTTACTACCTAAAAAGTTTGTTGTAATGGTCAAACAGGGTGGAGACAATAATATACTCCACCCTGGCTTCCTTCAAGACCAGGCAGGATAAAAGTACACTGGGGGGGGGGGAAGAGCAAGAAGGCAGCTGAGAGAGCTCCAAGAGAACGGTGACTGAGCCGAGGTCACCCAGCTGGCTGCATGTGGAGGAGTGGGGAAATCAAACCCGTTTCTCCAGATGACAGTCCACCGCTCTTAACCACTACACCAAGCGGTGAGCAGGAACCCACAGCCTGTCGCCTGGAGCAGGGCCCAAATTCTTCTGTCTCCCCCCAATCCAATCTTAGTCCTGATCTGGATGGCACAGGCAAGCTCAGTCTCATCAGATCTTGGAAAGCGAAGCTGGGTCAACAGTGGGAGGGCTTCTAATGTCCTGGCCCCACTGGTGGACCTCCTGATGGCACTGGTATTTCTGGCCACTGTGTGACACAGAGTGTTGGACTGGATGGGCCATCGGCCTGATCCAACATTGGCATCTCTTCTGTTCTTAGGGTCAGCCCTGGTTTGGGCTTGGATGGGAGACCACCAAGGAAGTCCAGGGATGCAACGCAGAGGCAGGCAAGGGGCCACCGACTTGTGGAAAGCCCTCGTGGGGTTTTCGAGGCACAAGAGGAACAGAGGTGGCTTTGCCACTGCCTGCCTCTGCATATCAACCCCAGTCTTACTTGGTGGTCTCCCATTCCAAGTATTCACCTTGACCAACCATGCTTCGTTTCCAAGCTCTGAGAAGATCAAGAAGAGATTGGATTTATACCCTGCCCTTCACTTGGAGTCTCAGAACGGCTTAGAAACTCCTTTTCCTCGATCAGCTCCATTCTGTGTTATCAAAGGAAGGGGGGGGGGAGAGACTAATCCAGGACTATGGATTGTACAGCAATCTAGAGTTTACAGTTTACAGACTGGCTTTAAACAGACTGGCTCATAACAGGCACCAAAAATGTTCTGAAAGAGTGGCTGTGTGGGGGACTCTTCCTCATCCGACCATGTTTTCACGTAACAGTAAATGAAACCTCATGAAATGTTTGTACAGTAGGCCTGCCAGTCCTTTACGTCAATTACTGCTGTTGTGGTTGGCCCCTGTCCTTTTCTTGATCACAGTTGAATCTGACATAATTACATCTCACCTTGTACTTCTTGCGTTTCTTGGCACTTTGACTCGACTGTTCACAACAGACAACAGACACCCTGTGAGGTGGGTGGGGCTGAGAGAGCTCTGACAGAAACTGCCCTTTCAGGTACAGCTGTGCCAGAGCTTGTGACTGACCCAAGGTCACATCAGCAGGTGCAAGTGGAGGAGTGGGGAATCAAACCCGGTTCTCCCAGATTAGACTCCGCACACTTAACCACTACACCAAACTGGCTCTCAAGCTGGTCAGGGCTATTTAGGCCGCTTGGACAAGATAGGACACCTGTCAGGCCACCTTCTGGGGTCCCAATTCCAGAGTTTTATCTACCTTCCGTGGCTCCCCTCTGCCCACTTGGATCCCTTCCTAGAAAAGCTTTATGAAACCAAGTCACCTTCTCCAACCATCCCTGCTAATGAAAGACTGTTAGGAACGCTCTTTTTTATCCATTAGCAGCTAATTTTGATGATATTTACGTTATGTTTTTTGTTTGTTTTATGGCCTTTTTAGCATTAGCTTTTAAATCAAAGCTCTTAAAAAAAATAAAGCACAAGAGATATTCTTGGGGAAATGCCAAGCGGACCACGTTAATGCATGCGAAATTCACGCTGAGCTGTTTTTATAAAATATTTGGCACCGGCAGAACCCCAAATAAATCAACGCAACGGCGTTTAGAGCCTCGCCAATCTTGACGGCAGCCTCTCCCGCCACTAAAATGGGGCTTAAATTCTGGCAGAAGGCCTAATAAACTGGTTGTTAGCATTTTGCACATTAATGCATTGATTGGTAAGTAAGCATATCAACACAGCTCTAATGGACTTCTAAATGGGAGGCCGCGCTTCCAACTGGCCGAGTTACAAAAGCATTATATCGATAAACTAAACATCAAAAGTTGCTCTCCGACTCTGGGTCCCTCCTCTTTGGGATCAAAGCAATTTAGAAACATTCACTCTCTTTTCAACACCAGAATCCAAAGGGAACAAGCTCCGCTGGGCTTGGATCTGGCTCATATTATTCATAAAAGGACACGCACATACACTGCCATGTGGTATATAAAAACACACTGCAGGGCTTCCAGTGACAACCCAAAAGCGGGAGTGGTGTAGGGGTTAGACCAGGACCAAGGAACCTGGATTCAAATCCATGCCATCATAAAGCCAGTCACAGGCTCCGGTCACACGGAGCATTAGCCATGCTACAGAGACGGAAGATAGGCGGATTTCCCGGGCGCGATCACACCGCCACATCTGGGAAGCATAGAGCTCCCGTGGAAAACCCGAGGCTTCCCACCAAAGATGCGGGGTTAAAAAACTAGTACCTCAGAGGTACTAGTTTCCGGAAACCGCAGGGCAAGGGTGGGTGCCTGATCGTGTTTCCGGCGGAATCCCGTGGCATCCGGCGCCTGCCCGTGTCCTGTCGCAAAGAAGGTTTGTTTTTTTAAAGTCTCCACGGGATGCGCACAAGCGCCCAACGGCGCAAGCGCATACTTGGGTTTAACAACCCCGTTTGCCACGGCAGCGCCGCTTCTTTGCCATGCCGTCTGATCGGTACCTCCCCGGGCTCCCCCCCCCAACCACCGGACGTCAGCGGGACGTGTGATCCCGCGGCCACGTGGTAGTTCGCTCCGGGGCAAACAGCCACACCTCCCCCCCCCCGCAATATCCGGCCCGTGTGACTGGGGCCACACTAGCCCAGAGGTGTCAAACCCAGTATTCCCTCTAAGCTGAGTTAGTGTGAGCTAGCTCACAGTTTTTTTAGCCTCTGGCTCACACATTTCTGTCTCAGCTCAGGAAGGAGGGCTCCAGGGCAAACTTAATTTATGCAGTAGCCAAATCGGTCACTCCCAACTTCAATGCCAGGAGCTCACAAAGTAGAATTTTTGCTCACAAGACTCCACAAGTTAGAGGGAGCATTGGTCAAACTCATTTGTTATGAGGGCTGGGTCTGATATAAATGTCTGGCCGGGCCATGTGTGCCATAAAATGTAATGCCAGGTACTGTAGATATAAACTTTATAAAGGACACCAGCAAACCCAATCAACGATATTATTTTTTTAACTCAAAATATAAACAAAATCTAATTGATATCTAGCAGTGAAAGCAATTAATTTACTGGGGAACCCACAAACCCCCAATAATTGTATTTCGTCATAACGCAAGACTAGGTTTTTTTCCAAGGGATACCATAAAAGGGGGAGTATCATAGAATCATAGAATGTTAGAGTTGGAAGAGACCTCGCAGGTCATCTAGCCCAACCCCCTGCACTCTGCAGGAGTATACTGAAAGATAGCCCCACTTTACATTTCCGTACATACGAGAGTTGCTTGAAGGCTGAGTAAGAGCTTTGGATGGGACGGTTCCGGCCTTATGTTTGACACCCCTGCACTAGCCCTTTTCAGTCATCACCATTTACTACCAACACGGAATGTTCATAGCATCATAGAGGTGGAAGGCGACATAGAACTTTGGCAAATGACAAGCCCATTCATCACTGATTTACCAGGGTGTTGGGTTTTTTTCAACTTCCTCCAAGGAGCTCAGACACGTTCCCCCACACACTGGATCACCACCACAGCCCCAAGAGGTAGGCTCAGTGAAGAGAGAGACTAGTCAAAGGCCACCCAATCAGTTCGCAAAATAGTGAGGATTGGAACCCGGGCCTCTCCACCCCGAGCCAAACACTCTGGCCACTGAACCACACAAGTCCATATCAAAGTCAACATGGTGCACTGGTTCGAATTCCAGGCCGAGATCTGGGAGTTGCTGTTGTTCAGTCGCACAGTCAAGTCAGACCCTTCGCAAACCCATGGACCACACCACGCCAGGCCCTCCTGTCTTCCATCATTCCCCAGAGTTTGCTCAACTTCATGTTCGTTGCATCGATAACACTGTCTAACCATCTCCTCCTTTGCCGTCCCCTTCTTCTGTTACCTTCAATCTTTCCCAGCATCGGGGTCTTCTCCAGTGAGTGCTCCCTTCTCATTTGGTGGCCTTCCTTATGGTCAACTCTCGCAGCCATACCTTACTACTGGGAATACCATCACTTCGACCATACGGACTTTTGTTGGCAGGGTGATGTCTCTACTTTTTATTATGCTGTCTAAGTTTTCCTAGGTTGGAGCTGCGGTGGCTCAAGTGGTTAAGACGCTGAACTGCAGGCTGTGGAAGGTCAGTAGTTCAGCAGTTCGAGACCCGGGTGACGCATGACGGAGTGAGCTCCCGTCTCTAGTTCCAGCTCCTGCCAACCTAGCAGTTCGAAAGCAAGAAATTGCAAGTAGATAAATAGGTACCACTTTGGTGGGAGGGTAACAGCGTTCCGTGCGCCTTGGTGTTTAGTCATGCCGGCCACATGACCACGGAAACGTCTTCAGACAGCGCTGGCTCTTTGGCTTTGAAACGGAGATGAGCACCGCAACCCTAGAGTCGGATTCGACTGGCTTTCGAGCAAGCTAACCTTTACCTTTATTAGGTTTTCCACAGCTTTCCTCCCAAGGAGAAGGGCGTCTTTTAATTTCATGGCTGCAGTCACCGTCTGCAGTGATCTTGGATCCCAGGAACGTAAAGTCTGTCACTGCTTCCATGACTTCCCCTTCTATTTGCCAAGGAGTGATGGGTATGGATGCCATGATCTTCGGGGGGGGGTTGATGTTGATTTTCAAGCCAACTTTTGCGCTCTCCTCTGAGATCTGGAAGACCCAGATTCAAATTCTGCCCTGGAAGCTTGCTTGGTGACCCTTAAGCCCATGACGCACTCTCTACCCACCCTACCCCTCAGGGTCGTTGTGTAAACCGATCCAGGTCTCCATTGAGGAAAAAGGTAGAGTATAAATGAAGTGTAAAAAATAAAAAAAAGTTTCCAATGGCACATCTTCCGCCTAAGTACCAGAAGAACCAGCTGTATTGCTGCAGAATAATATCTCAACCCCAGAGGCAACAGATACATGACAGTGGGAATGGGAGTTGGGGAGGGGGGGGAGAAATCGCCCTCCTCATTTCCATTCCATCTCTCGCTCCTCTAGTCAGAACACCTGTTATTAAGAACTCCTTCTGCGGTAATTTCACCACTCAGTTCTTACTCGGAATAGATTACTCATTTGCAAGATATCAATTACACGCAGTTGAAGAGTGGCATCCCAATCGCGGTGGCAGCGAGCGGAGGGGGAGCGTTCGCGGCCCCTTCCCACGGAACCGTCTCCTCGCCAGCGCCGCCGACCTTGCGTTTCCGCAGTGAGTCAAAGCCTGGGTGCGTCCACTCCGCCAGGAGCCTGTGTGTCAGAACCCACAGCCAACAACGTAGTACACGCTTTCAGGAAAGGTAATACTTTATTGAAGAGCTATAGATGCATCAACATAGGCACTGTTAAGAATGACGGCTGCCCATGGGGCATAACAGGATATAGGGTATTCGTATGCACACACCCCCACCGCCCTGGCCAATTAGCTACCCTCCCGCGTGTGGGAGAACGAGCCCCGGCTGTTTAGTGCTGAAGCTGGGAACCAAACTCTCTCCCACGGTCCCCGAGAAATCCAGACATCAACATCCCCAACTGCAATACTTAGAGATAAGCGTTGTAGCAGCAAAGAAGCACAGAAGGAATGCAAAGGCGATTAGAAGACAACCAACCTCCCCACCCCCATGGCAGCATAGCTGACAGTGTGTTATAAATGCCTCTTTCTTTTTACAAATCAATTCCCAGCGCCATTAGTGCTGGCAAACCCCTGGAAACTTGGGAGTGGGACTTGGAGAGGGACCCCAGCAGAGTATAATGCCCTAGAGTCCAGTCTCCAAAGCAGCCTTTTTCTCCAGGGGAACTGGCCTCTGGAGATCAGTTGTAATTCTAGGAGATCTCCAGAGGCTGGCAACCATACCCCTGGCAGACAAAACAACATTCACTGAGAGAAGGGACACTGGCAGTTCGCTGCATTCATCCAGCAATCCAAATGCTGCACCGGAAAACAAAAGGAGGCCCACTGTAGAAAGCTCATTGAAGACATCTGTATACCCTCTCTAGATGTGAAAGCCAGTTTGGTGTAGTGCTCAGAAGTGCAGACCAGTGTTCCCTCTAAGCTGAGTTAGTGTGAGCTAGCTCACAGTTTTTTAGCCTCCGGCTCACACATTTTTGTCTTAGCTCAGGAAGGGTGGCTAAAGAGGAAACTAATTTTGCAGCAACCAAATCGCTCGCTCACAGCTTTAATGCTAGTAGCTCACAAAGTAGAATTTTTGCTCACAAGGCTCCACAGCTTAGAGGGAACATTGGTGCAGACTCTAATCTGGGAGAACCGGGTTTGACTCCCCACTCCTCTACATGCAGCTGCTGGTGTGACCTTGGGTCAGTCACACGTTCTCTCAGAGCTGTTCTCTCAAGAGCAGTCCTTGAAAGAGCTCTCTCAGCCCCACCTCCCTCACAGGGGGTCTGTTGCGGTGAGGGAAAGGGAAAGGAGGTTGTAAGCCGCTCTGAGGCTCCTAGTGAAGGGCGGGGCATAAATCCAGTCACCTCTTCTTCTTGGTTAAGAGCGCAGACTCTAATCTGGGAGAACCGGGTTTGACTCCCCACTCCTCCACATGCAGCTGCTGGTGTGACCTTGGGTCAGTCACAAATTCTCTCAGAGCTGTTCTCTCAAGAGCAGTCCTTGAAAGAGCTCCCTGCCTCACAGGGTGTCTGTTGTGGGGAGGGGAAGGGAAAGGAGTCTGTAAGCCGCTCTGAGACTCCACGTGAAGGGCAGGGTATAAATCCAATCTCTTCTTAGAATCATAGAATGTTAGAGTTGGAAGGGACCTTGCAGGTCATCTAGTCCAACCCCCTGCACGCTGCAGGAGCACAGCCGAAAGATAGCCCTACAACATACCCGAAAGATGGCCATCCAGCCTTTGCTTGAAGACGTCCAGCGAAGGAGCATCCACCACCTCCTGAGGCAGTCCATTCCACTGCTCAACCACTCTTGCAGTTAGGAAGTTTCTCCTGATATTTAGCCAGTAACCACTCCCTTGTAATTTCCACCCATTAGACCTAGTCTTGCAATCCGGAGCAAGAGAGAATAGATCTGCTCCATCTTCTACATGACATCTTCTTGTTTTGCATAATATACTCTGGATTGGGCGGGGGTGGGGGGGACACAAGAAGCATTACAGCAAGACTTCTGAAGGCTGCAGCCACTCTTCTCCTCTGCCCCCATTCCTGGCATGTCACCCATCTCTGTATAACTACCTAACCTGTAACCCCCTTCAATGCTCCCTCTAAGCTGTGGAGTCCTGTGAGCAAAAATTCTACTTTGCAAGCTCCTGGCATCAAAGTTGTGAGCGAGCGATTTGGCTGCTGCATGAATTAGTTGGCTCTGGAGCCCTCCTTCCTGAACGAAGGCAAAAATGTGTGAGCCGGAGGCTAAAAAACTGTGAGCTAGCTCACACAAACTCAGCTTAGAGGGAACACTGGCCCCCTTTCTCCTAGCACAAAGCCGTACCC
The DNA here is from genome assembly GCF_001447785.1 of Gekko japonicus. Lineage (NCBI taxonomy): Eukaryota > Metazoa > Chordata > Lepidosauria > Squamata > Gekkonidae > Gekko > Gekko japonicus. The sequence continues at coordinate 58,892 of NW_015173728.1, forward strand.
ACATGCCTAGGAACCGTTAGTGGCGGAAAAGGCAAGTGGAATTGTCACTATTTTACGTCCGGAAGCTTTTATAAGGAACGTCTTCCTTAAACCTGCCAGACGGACCCAGCATCTGGCTCCCGTGTAAGGCGGCGTCATCTGTTCCTGTGGCCACAGATGTTCTCCAGCTGTTCAGCCGGGCCCACCTTTGACCCAACAAAGGCCTCCCTTGACTCTCCTGTTCCAACGGGAGTGCTTCATCACCAGCCCACAATCCTGGCTCTCTTTCATACCTGACACAACAGAGTAGGTGAGTTCCCAGGGGGTTAGTGACACGGCAATGTTTCACCAGGAATGTTTGGAACTATTTTTCCCACCCCTACCTCCTCTGCTGCTATTTAAAAAAAACAAAAAGAGCCCTTATTTATGCAAACTATCCTACCCTGAAATTAAAAAGCCTTGCTACGGTTACGCCAACGTTACGATTTGCATGTGAAATGTCACGCCTCCCCAGCCGCCTCCCCCCCCCCAACATCCATACCAAATGCATCTAATTAAAAAATCAAATTATAAACAAGACTTTCGGCAAATCACTCGGCCCACAGCTCTAAAACAACCGGGGCTGAAAAAACTTAGCCACGTTGGAACTTCATAGAAACCCGGAGCTGGAAAGAACCCCCAAAGGTCATCTAGTCCAACCCCTGCACAATGCAGGAAATCCACAGCTCCCGCCTCCCACACTCCCCCAGTGACCCCTGCTCTATGTCCAGAGGAAGGCAAAAAGCTCCAGGATCCTGGGCCAATCTGGCCTGGAAGAAAATCCCTTCCTGACACCAAAGTGGTGATCGGCATACCCAGGGCATGTAAGAAAGGGCCACAAGCAATGTTTCCTCTAAGCTGAGTTAGTGTGAGCCAGCTCACAGCTTTTTAGCCTCTGGCTCACACATTTTTGTCTTGGCTCAGGAAGGGTAGCTCTAGAGCAAGCTAATTCATGCAGGAGCCAAATCTCTCGCTCACATCTTTAATGCCAGTAGCGCGCCAAGTAGAATTTTTGCTCACAAGACTCCACAGCTTAGACGGAGCATTGGCCACAAGCAGGGCCGGCCCCAGCTTATTTTGCACCCTGGGCGAGGATCCCTTCTGACGCCCCCCCCCCCATGCGCCCACCATGGCTCGGACCCATTAATTGGATCTGTACCCCGGACCTCCCATTCCCCTGGCACTCATGCTCTTAACACTCACTTTTGCTTTTGTAACTTTGCCTGCTTTACACATCTGGCTTCCACCAAGGAAGACTCTGCAAAGAAAGGCACTCGTCGCAAACAATCTCTGCTTCTCACTTGCCTTGACAGTTCCTTGCTGGGGTTGCCATAAGTCAGTTGCTACTTGAGTATCCTTATGTAATAGCCACCCTACTTAGATTCTTCTTTGACTCAGCTGAGTGACCTTTCTGTGCCCAGAGGGCTAAGTTCTTTGGTGGAATTGGTGTTTGTATCATCAGAAAGATCATAACATGTTTAAAAAGTAGTGTTTGCAGCTGAACCAGGACAGCGGGGTGTGTGTGCCAGTTTGGTGCCCCTAAGGGCCGGCGCGCTCTAGGCGAGCGCCTAGTTTGCCTAGTGAGTGAGCTGGCCCTGGCCACAAGAGCCAAGCACTGGCACACACCTTCCTGGCCTCTCTCACACACAATCTCCCTAAATTCACAGGATCTGCATGGCTGTCAGACCTCATGCAACAGCAGAAAACTATGGCAATGATCCCCTTTTAAAATTCCTTGGAAAGGACCTTCATACATCCACAGCCAGTAATGAGAGCCCTTTTGTGTCCCAAGGTTGGTGGGAATGTCCCTTCCAAGTAAAAGAAGTTCTGAGGTTGCAGTCTTGCAGGGCTAGGTCCAGGTTTGGGAGCATCAGACACAACGCCCTCCACTGCTCCTCTTTCTTAGGACACCATCTCTTCATGCGAGCAAACAAACACACACAGGAGAGAGGGGAGCGTCACTTTTTCATACCCGTTTCAAGTCTGCCGGTGCCAGAGCGATTAAAAAGAGGAGACAAAAGGTTGCACTTGGCTTCCTCCAGGCACAAAACGGGAGATTGTTCCCAGAGGCTGCTGTGACGTCAGCGAGGCTTTGGGGTAGAGTTCCTCGCTCTGGGTTGGGAAGTTCCTGGAGATTTGTGGGGTGGAGTTTGTGGAGGGCAGGATTTGGAGAGGGCGGGGACTTCAGTGTCGTAACAACACCCCAGAGTCCACCTTCCAAGGCAGCTGTTTTCTCCAGGGGAACCGGCGGTCTCTGATGCCTGGAGATCAGTTGTGATCCCAGGAGATCTCCGGCCACCACCTGAAGGTGGGCAACCTCACTTTGGGGGCAATATCCCCGTGCCAACCAGCAGCAAGCCAAGGGGCATTGTAGATCCCCCCCTCTACCAGGAACTGGGAAACCCAGGTCTGAATCCCCACTCTGACACGGAAGCTTGCTGGATGACCTCGAGCTAGTCACGCCCTCTCCGCCTAACCTCCCTCACAGGGTTGTTGTGAGGATCAAATGGAGGAGAGGAGAATGATGGAAGCCCCTTTGGGTCCCCACTGGGGAGAACGATGGGGTGCCACTGAATTAAACAAATCAATACATAAATAAAGGGGGCCGTCATTGTCTCAGCCAATTTTTTTAAGAAGCTGAAGAAGAGTCGACCTATTTCCTCGTCTCCTCTGGAACCCATTTCAGCGTGCAGGAGTCAAAACAGGGACAGCTCAAGATCGAGCTCACTTCCGACCTCATCCGGCAAACAGAGGACACTGCCCCGCCCCGTGGCAGTGCCTCTTGGTGAGAACCTAACTGGACCATAAGCTTGTAGGAAGAGACGCAGTCCTTCACCTATGTGGGTCCCAGGCTATGAGGGACTTAAAAGCTGACACCATCTTGAATTGATCCCCAAAATAAATGGGTAACGGGTGAAGCCGATACAACTCAAGTGAGTCATGCAGCCGAACTTCAGATTAAAGGAGAACGGCTGCATTCGGCATCATCTGAAACGTACGCACAGTCTTCAAGGGTGGCCCCATGTAGACTGCCTCTCTGTAGTCAAGCCTATGAATTAGCATGGCGAGGTCGGAACGGTCCAGGAGGGCAGGACAGCCCCCAAACAAGGCAGATACAGGGGGGGAAGGCACTTCTTGCCACAAATCCAGTCTTTCTCATAAAGTAAGCTGGGCTTTAGGAGGACCTATCATTCTGGAGTGGTGTTATTGGCACAAACACTCAGCAGCGCTGGCCACAAAAGGACAGAGCCCTTAGGCGGGGGCTTTCATCTCAAGTTAATGTCAACATTCAAACAACAATCCAACGTTTCTTCCAACAAATCCAGCGGCCTCGCTGCCCAGGGGCTCCGTAGCGCCCGGAGCAAAAGAAAAGCCTCCAAGGAGAGAGAGCCAGCACCAGCTACGTCGCTCGTCAAGAGACTGCAGAGTAGCATTGAGGCAACTCCCGTCCTGCAGACATGAAGTCGTCGGTGCCCCACACACACACGCACACACACATGCAACACACTGCGGCTGGCCAATAACGCTCTTGCAGCCTTCATTTTACAGACTACCCTACCCTGAAATTAGAGCCATCTCTCTTGTTAAACTAACTCTGGGCACATCAAATCGTGATGGGGTCGAGATGGCAGGGCACATCCCCGGGATTTCTTTGAAAATACATTTAACCATCTCATTGCCACGTGGCAGGCTGCTTTCTTTAAGCAGCCGGATGCCCAGCCGTCAGCCTCGTCGCTCCTTGAAGTGGCATCCAGGGCAAAAAGTCCATTAAGAACAGAAGAGAAGGCAATGCTGGATCAGGCCAGTGGCCCATCCGGTCCGACACTCTTGTGTCACACAGTGGCCAGAAATAGGGCGGGGTATAAATCCAATCTCCTCCTCCTCCTCCTCCTCCTCCTCCTCCCATCAATTGCCAGAGAGACAGACTCTGCACCTCTGGGTGCTTCACCTCATGTCATCACGGCCCAGTCTCTGTGTTTCTCCCCACCTTACAGTATTGCTCCCTCTAGGAACCGAAACGGTCTCCCCCCATTCCAGTTTGAAGCCTCCCTCTAGCCTTAAGGAGACTTGAGGAGTGATCCTGAGCAGGTCTACTCAGAAGTAAGACCCCCTATCATTCAGTGGGGCTGGCTGCCAGTGAAGTGTTCTCAAGATCGCTGCCTTTCGCCCGCTGCAGCAGCTCAGTCTCCAACGGAAGAGCCGCATAGGTTGCGGGAAGCCCCGCCCTCTCAGTGCAGTGACGCCCCGCCCTCTCAGGCCCCGCCCCTGCAGGTTGGGTGCTCAGCCGGGAAGCATCCGCAGCCATTCTGGAGCACTTCCCCTGTGTCGAGATATGTGTAAATATGTTAAGCAAATCCTCAGCAGTAAGCCCACACACAAGGAACTGGACAGCATTATTAAAAGTGTTTTGGCTTGAACAGTTGCCAACTAGGGCCCTAAGAGAAGAATAGAGAGATTGGATTTATACCCCGCCCTTCACTCGGAGTCTCAGAGTGGCTTACAGACTCCTTTCCCTTCCCCTCCCCACAACAGACACCCTGGGAGGTAGGTGGGGCTGAGAGAGCTCTCGCAAGTACTGCTCTTTCAAGGACAGCTCTGACAGAACTATGGCTTGCCCAAGGTCATCCAGCAGCCACAAGTGGAGGAGTGGGGAATCAAACCCGGTTCTCCCAGATTATAGAGTCCGCGCACTTAACCACGACACCGGGGCAGTGTTCCCGCTAAGCTGAGTTAGTGTGAGCTAGCTCATGGTTTTTTAGCCTCTGGCTCACACATTTTTGTCTTAGCGCAGGAAGGAGGGCTCCAGAGCAAACTAATTTATACAGCAGCCAAATCGCTTGCTCACAGCTTCAATGCCAGTAGCTCACAAAGTAGAATTTTTTGCTCACAAGACTCCACAGCTTAGAGGGAGCATTGAACAGCGTGTCTGTCCTACACTGAGGAGCTATAGCAGTGATGGCGAACCTTTTAGAGACCGAGTGCCCAAGCTGCGACCCAAAACCCACTTATTTATCGCAAAGTGCCAACGCGGCAATTTAACCTGAATACTGAGGTTTTACTTGCGAAAGAACAACTCATACGTTAACTTAGGATGTTCCAAACACAGTAAGGAAAGCAATCCCAAATGCGTTCATTTACTTAAAATTATTTGGCAGAGAATTTGACACTTTAATGATGGTCTGGGCCTGGCTGGGGCGATGGCACGCGTGCCCACAGAGAGGGCTCTGAGTGCCACCTCTGGCACCCGTGCCATAGGTTCGCCATCACTGAGCTATAGGGTTACCCTGAGTCGGGCTGCGTCCTTTCCCCTTTAACCTTGTATGAGACAGTCCAAGGACAGCAGGGCCTGGAGCGAGCCATGAATCCACCTACACCCTCCTTCTTCCATGTGGTTTCTCTCCCCCTCCCCTTTCTCTCCAGGTCTCTTCACAGAGGAAAACCTTGCCTTCTCGCAGGGTTTAATAAATACAATCGTCCTTCTTCACTTTGGGGAGGTCCCCCCGCTGCAACCCCAGAGGGCTAAATCTCTCTCTCTCTTACCAGCTTTATAACTTGGTAAAACAGCCCTTTCCACCGCAATAAGCCGGCACAGCAGGAACAGAGCCAATTTTTTTTGTTGAAGTAAAATCTCTGAGGAGAGGCTGGGGCGGGGCGGGGGGGGGGAGAAATCCGCACTGACCCGTCCTCAAGCAGCTTTTGTTCGGGGGGAGATGGAGAGGAGTCCAGCCAAATAGTAATTATTCCGATGACACCAGTCAGTAATCACAATGACCCGTCTCGGCTGGGGATCTTATTGAATCGGCAGTCGGCCTGCCTAAATAAGACGGGGGGGGAGGGGGGGACCCAAGGCTGCCTGGCGATTCCGGCGCCATGTGGTTACCTGGCTATTAGATTCCCAGCGGGAAGCAGCCATATTATTTTCCTTGTTCCCGGCACAGAACGAAAACGATTCTCGAGTCTGTTCTGAGCACCGCCCCCTCCCCCTGACAGCCCTCGGGCATGGCTTCCCAGCCCCTCAAAGCTGCCCCGATGGAAGTATGGGTAAGCCTCCCTACTTGGGAGATCCCTGCCCCACCCGTGCCCACCACATCTGGAGTTCAGGCAGCCTGCTTGGCACTGGCTGCTCATGCCTGCTCCATCCAGGGCTTGGGCAGTTCAGGGCCACCCTTGGCTTGGCTCCGGCGGGGAATGGGGAGGGGGCAGCGAATCCAAGCAGAGCCTGCAGATCTCCTGTTATTGAAACTGGTTTTCAAACGGCAGCTATTGGTTCCCCGGGAAAAGCAGGTGCTTTGGAAGGCGGGCTCTACGGCGCTACATACCACTGAGGTCCCTCCCCTCCCCAAACCCCGCCCTCCCCAGGCTCCGCCCCCAAAATGGCCAGGAATTTCCTTACTCTGAGTTGACAACTTGGTTGTAGTGGTTAGGAGCGTGGATGCTAATCTGGGAGAACCAGGTTTGATTCCCCACGCCTCCACATGCAGCTGCTGGCGTCACCGTGGGTCAGTCACAAGAACTGGATTTGATTCCCCAGGCCTCCACATGCAGCTGCTGGCATGACCGTGGGTCAGTCACAAGTCCTTTCAGAGCTGTTCTCTCAGGAGCAGTTCTCGAGAGAGCTCTCTCAGCCCCGCCTACCTCACAAGGTGTCTGTTGTGGGGAGGGGGAGGGAAAGGAGATTGTAAGTCTTTGGGTAGTGAAGGGAGGGGTATAAATCCAATCTCCTCCTCTTCCTCTTCCTCTTCTTCTTCTAGGGCCTCATCCTAAACTTTTGCCCAGGGCCCAGAATCCTTGGGCAGAACAGGGATGTGGACCTGGGTCACCCAGATACAATACAATACACAATAAACATTTGATTTATATACCGCTCCTTCCCGAAGGAGTGGAGTTCCAGCAGTAAAGAGCCCAGGGGGTGGGTACATGCAACAAGCCCCACCCCCTGCTCCCAGCAGCCCTCAGTTGGAGCAAGAAGCAGCCAGGTAAGTTGCAGAACCCCCCCCCGGCCCCCCGGTCCAAAACAGTCCAGTGGCACCTTTAATACCAAGTTTTATTCAGGTACAAGCTCTCCCTCCTCTACGAGGACAGATCTGCACGTTCCCCCCCCCCAATAGTTAGCAATCCAAAACAGTCCAGTGGAGCCTAAGCGGTGGGTGTTGCCTTCTGACACACTTCTGGTGATGTCAGGGGGTGTGGCATATGCAAATAAGTTATGCTAATGAGTTGTGCTAATGAGCTCCTGCACCTCTTTTTCCACGAAATGACCTCTAGTCACAAGCAATGCTCCCTCTCAGCTGTGGAGTCTTGAGCAGAAATTCTACTTTGTGAGCTGCTGGCATTAAGGTTGTGAGCGCGCGATTTGGCTCCTGCAGACATTAATTTGCTCTGGAGCCATCCTTCCTGAGCGAAGGCAAAGATGTGTGAGCTGGAGGCTAAAAAACTGTGAGCTAGCTCAGACTAACTCAGCTTAGCGGGAACGCCGGTCACAAGTAATGTAATTTTATGTTATCAATAAAAAAAAATTTAAAAAAAGAATGAAACTGGAAGAATCCGCTTAACAGGCAAGATGGCCAAACGTCCTGGCTTTCTCCCGGGGCTTTAATTTGGCCCAGGAAGCAAGGATCGGCAGCCGAAGCTTCACAAGCTTCTCAAGAGCCAGTTTGGTGTAGTGGTTAAGTGTGCGGACGCTAATCTGGGAGAACCGGGTTTGATTCCCCACTCCTCCACTTGTACCTGCTGATGTGACCTTGGGTCAGTCACAAGCTCTGGCACAGCTGTCCTTGAAAAAGAGCAGTTTCTGTCAAGAGCTCTCTCAGCCCCACCCGCCTCCCAGGGTGTCTGTTGTGGGGAGGGGAAGGGAAAGGAGTTTGTAAGCTGCTCTGAGACTCCAAGTGAAGGGCGGGGTATAAATCCAATCTCTTCTTCTTCTTCTTCTTCTTCTTCTTCTTCTTCTTCTTCTTCTTCTTCTTCTTCTTCTTCTTCTTCTTCTTCTTCTTCTTCTTCTTCTTCTTCAAAGCATTCTCAGGAGCCGGCATCTGCCCTTCAGACCACCCTGTTAAAAACTGCTAGAAAAATTCATCCACAGCTCTCCCAGGGGCCTCCTCTCTCACTCGGCGTTTCTCTCCCTCAATCCAGATACAGGGCAGAAACACATGGTTTAACTATGGTGAGCTTCTTCAACCAGGATGTGCCTTATAGGCAAGCATTCAGATCCTTTGTCTCAACAAATGCTGATTTCACTGCCTTTGCTTCCACCCCCACCACCCACCGCTGCCAAGAGACCTGGTAGGTATCGAGGGTTGCCTGGGCGAGTGCTGCAGCCAGGGGCGGATTAAACATTAAGCAGACTAAGCACATGCTTCAGGCACCAGGGCCAAAGGGGGCACCACAAGGTTGGGAAAAGGGTGAAAAGAAGAAGAAAAAGCGAATGAAGAGTTGTAAAAAAAATAATTGATAAAACTAGTGCAAATTGATCATGGTGCACCCTAGGGTTCTCTTCTATTTTTTGTCAGCAAGGTGCAGTGTCATAGGCTATGTTTAAAAGTAAATGCATGTGTTTAAAAGTAAAATGATAGAGCCAAATTCAGTTGTCATGACAGTCATTTCAATGACCCTCTCTGCCCCTTTCTAATTTCAGCCCCATGTAAACATCAAAAACGAAGCATGTTCAGTTGAGTGGTGCGCAAAAGAGAAAACGTGCAAAAGAAAATGAGCAAAAGAATCTGTCTCTTGTAGCCAAGACAGGAAAGCTGACGGGTTTATTCTTACAAACTGCAGCAAAAGATGATCCAGATCAAAACCAGTGTCAGTCTTTAGAGACAGGAAGTGAATCAAATCTATCTTCTTCATCAGAAACAGGCAGTGTTGGTGCAAGGCCAGATTTTCATGATGACGTTGCACATGATGAAGTGCCACAACCTGGACCCACAACAAGATGTGTAAATGCTTTTGAACTGTCCAAGGAGTTTAGAGAACTGACCAAGGATGAAATGAACAAAGCTAAGAACCCAGGGTTGTGGGATGAATTTTATGGTGAAGAGGAGTACAATTACTAGGAGAATGTGCTTTGGCATGTTGTAGCAGTCATTTGCACACTGGCTGAATGAGGATTAGCATTCTGAGGAAAAGTGGGAAAATGTGGGTCTCTCAATAATGGGAATTATTTGGGGCTACTCAAATTGATAAGTTGGTTTGACCCATTCCTGGCTGCTCACATATCACAATATGGCAATGCTGGAAAAGGCAATCTTTCGTACCTGTCCAAAACAATATGTGAGGAACTTATTGAGTTAATGGCAAAGAAAGTGCACTCCGTCATCATTGACAAAATTAATGTTTCTGGGTACTTAAGTCTGTCTGTGAACTCAACGCCTGATCGTTCGCATGTTGACCAACTGAGCATAGTGCTCAGATACTTGCAAGATGGACAGCCAGTTGAACGATTTATCACATTTTTGGAATTACAAAACCACACTGGTGAAGCCATGGCACAGCAGGTGTTGAAGTACTTATGTGATGATTGTAAATTGGATTTTGCTAAATGCAGAGGGCAGTCATACAACAATGTTGCCAACATGTCTGGATGTTACAATGGCATGCAGCAAAAGCTTTTGGATGCAAATCAGTTTGCCATTTATGTACCCTGTGCAGCTCATTCACTAAATTTAGTTGGACGAAGTGCTGTGGATTGCTGTCAAGTTGCAGTAGATTTCTTTTCCACTGTACAACTGCTCTACACATTCTTTTCAGCCTCAACTGCTCAGTGGAGAATTCTCAATTATTGCATTGGAAATGAAAAGTGCTGAAATCACTTTCAGACACCACATGGGAAGCACATGCTGTGGCAACTGCAGCAATTGTCAACTCTTTCTTCAAGATTCTGGAAGCTTTGGAAGTTTTATCAGATGACCAGTTGCAAAAAGGTGACACTGGAAGGGAGGCAAAGAATATTGCAAACAAGATGCAAGAACTGGAATTTGTATTCATGCTTAATTTTTGGAATGAAACTTTAGAAAAGTTTCATAGAACATGTCAACTTCTTCAAAGTGAAAATGTGATCTTGCAAACATGTGCAGATTTGTATTCATCATCGGCAAACCAGTTGCACACATCAAAAGATGTAGAATACAAAGCAACTCAAACGCGTAAGTGCACCAGAGGTCATTCTCAGTGCCGGAGACAAATTCCCTATCTCTACTTTTTATGTAATTGTTGAAAAGTTAGAAACAGAAATGAGGAGGAGACTAAAGGTGTACACTGAAATAGCAGACAGATTCTCTTGTCTGACAGATGTTCCTAATGCCACCCAACAAGGTGCTAATTTCCAATTATCAGAAAATGAAAGGTACTCAAAGACTGGTCAGACACTCATTGATGCTTATCCAGATGACATGAACAACACTTTGTCTACAGAGCTTCAGCAGTTACATTCATATGTTCTTTATAAGTTTAAAACAACCAAGAAAACATCTTTCACTCACATGGAACTTTACGACACAATTACAGAAGACAAACTAGAGAGTGCCTTTCCAAATGTTGAAATTGCCTTAAGAATATTTTTAACACTAATGGTCACCGACTGCACAACAGAGAGGTCTTTCTCACAACTGAAACATGTAAAAAACCCAAATAGATCAGTTATCCTTCAAGAAAGACTCAGCTCACTGTGTATATTAACAATTGAAGCAGACATTCTGAGAGGTATTAATTTCGAGGATGTTATCAGTGATTTTAGGTCATGAATATTGAAACTTTGATACATTTAACTTGTAAAATATTAAAATAGATGTTAGAACTTTATGTAGCCCAAGCTTGGCTTAATAGATGTTGTATTGCATTTTTGTAGAACTTTATGTAGCCCAAGCTTGGCTTAGTTTGTACAGTATATTGTGTTATCATATGAATAAATTTTTGTATTGCTGCAACCTGCATTGTATATCTGGTCAGACAGGTCAACAACTAAAACGAACTGGGTCAGTGTGGAAAGGAGGGGGGCACCAAGATTGGTCAGTGCTTAGGGCACCAGTGAGCCTTAATCCGCCCCCAGCTGCAGCCAATGGGAAGGAGGGCAGGAAGAGGACGTGGGGTCATGTGACATCGCCGACATCGCTACATCACTTCCAGGTACATCACTGAAGTGACACCAGGTGGCTCTAGGTTTGGAGAGCCAGTTTGGTGCAGTGGTTAAGTGCACAGACTCTAATCTGGGAGAACAGGGTTTGATTCCCCACTTCTCCACTTGCACCTGCTGGATGACCTTGGGCAAGCCATAGTTCTGGCACAGCTGTCTTTGAAAAAAGAGCAGTTTCTGTCAGAGCTCTCTCAGCCCCACCTACCTCACAGGGTGTCTGTTGTGGGGAGGGGAAGGGAAAGGAATTTGTAAGATACTCTGAGACTCCCTTGGGTAGTGAAGGGCCGGGTATACATCTAATCTCCTACTCCTACTACTCCTACTCCTACTACTACTACTCTTCTTCTTCTTCTTCTCCTCCTCCTCCATAGAGTTTCCGGCAATTCCTAGAGCAACCTATCATCACTTCAGTGCTGTGCTTGGAAGCAACATACCAGTGCAGAAGACAGCAGTGACTTCTTTTTTCTCCCACTCAGAGAGGAAGCGGGCAATAAAGAGGATCAGTGGGAAGCGTCCTGCTATAATGGTAGGTGTCCCTCCACACTGGTAGACCCAGTGACCCCGCTGGTATCCCAGCCCGCACTGAAGCAAGGATGGGCCCAGGGAGCAAGCCAGGGCTTTGATGGTCATATGACATCTAAAACCCTAAGGAAGGCTGGAATTAATAAACCCACGTCAACCCATGTTTCCATGTCCTGGTTTGACCAAGAATGGACCACGTTGAGAGAATCACACTAACCTGCGTTGTTGGAGAAGCCCACGTTCAGACAATCATATTGTATGTGTTAAATGGCTGTATCAATAGAAGTATCTTGTCCAGATCATGCGAAGTGATGGTACCACTTTGCTCTACTCTGCTTAGACCTCACCTAGAGTACTGGGTTCATTTTTGGGCACCACAATTGAAGAAGGATATAGCCAAGCTGGAACGTGTCCAGAGGAGGGCGAGGGGTCTGGAGACCAAGTCCTATGAGGAAAGGTTGAAGGAGCTGGGTATGTTTAGCCTGGAGAGATGACTGAGAGGTGATATGATAACCATCTTCAAGTACTTGAAGGGCTGTCACATAGAGGATGGTGTGGAGTTGTTCTCCATTGCCCCAGAAGGTCGGACCAGAACCAACGGGTTGAAATGAAATCAGAAGAGTTTTCGGCTAAACATTAGGAAGAACTTCCTGACAGTCCGAGCGGTTCCTCAGTGGAACGGGCTTCCTCGGGAGGTGGTGGGCTCTCCTTGGGAGGTTTTCAAACAGAGGCTCGATGGCCATCTAACTCAATGGTCATCTGACAGCAATGCTGATTCTGTGAACTTAGGCAGATCATGAGAGGGAGGGCAGGAAGGGGAGCATTAGTGCTTAGTTCTCGGGGCCCTTTCTTACACACCCATGGAAATGCTGATTGCCACTTTGGGGTCAGGAAACCATTTTTCTCCAGGATCCCGGAGGGTTTCTTTGTCATCTTCTGGGTGTGGAACAGGGGTCACTGGGGGTATGGAGGGGGAGGTATTTGTGAATGTCCTTCCTTGTGCAGGGGGGTGGGCTAGATGACCCTGGAGATCCCTTCCAACTCTATAATTCTATGACTCTAAATGCCATCAAGTCGCTTCCAACTTATGGCAACCCTGTGAATTAATGTCCTCCAAAGCATCCTGTCAACAACAGCCTTGCTCTGGTTTTGCCAACTGAGGGCTGTGGCCTCCTTGAATTCCTGCTGCCCTCAACCTTTCCTAGCATGATTGTCTTTTCCGGTCTTCTCAAGTACGATAGCCTCAGTTGAGTCATTTTAGCTTCTAGGAAGTTACTGAGGCTTGATTTGGTCTAGAACCCACTGATTCCACTTTTTGGCCCTCCACAGTATCCATAGAATTCTCCTCCGACATCTGCTTTCTTTTTTCATCATCCAACTTTCACGCCCATCCATAGTAATGGGGGAATACCAAGGCATGAATTAACTTGCTCTTGGTCGCCAGCAACACATCCTTAGACTGAAGAATCTTTTCTAGCTCCTTCATGTCTGCCCTTTCCAGCCGTCTGATTTCTGGGGCGCAGTCTCCCTTTTGGTTGATGACAGGGTCAAGGAATAGAAACTCCTGAACAATTTCCTGATATCTCATAAGAACATGAGAACATCAGAGAAGCCAATGCTGGGTTAGGCCAGTGGCCCATCCAGTCCAACACTCTGTCACACAGTGGCCAAAAAGACCAGGTGCCATCAGGAGGTCCAGCAGTGGGGCCAGGAAACGAGAAGCCCTCCCACTGTTGACCCCCCCCCAAGCACCAAGAAGACAGAGCATCCCTTGCCCCAGCCTGAGAGTTCCTATCTATACCTTGTGGCTAATAGCTACCGATGGACCTCTGCTCCATATGCTTATCCAATTCCCTCTTATAAGAACATAAGTGAAGCCAATGTTGGATCAGGCCAATGGCCCATCTACTCTGTCACACAGTGGCCAAAAATACCAGGTGCCATCAGGAGGTCCAGCAGTGGGGCCAGGACACTAGAAGCCCTCCCACGGTTGCCCCCCCCAGCACCAAAAATACAGAGCATCCCTTGCCCCAGAGTTACAATCTCAACATTTTCCTGACACCTAAACCTAGGCAAAGTCAAGCAATTCCAGTGACGTTGCTTTAAGCTCTTTTGCTTGGGTGTTTTTCTTTTCCATTTCCACACCAAGAGGACCTCAACGTAATCTCCTGAAGCTATTTGAAAACATTTCTGGAGACCCACTCCTGCCTCTCCCTCCCTGAAATTCCCCCCTCTCTCTCCTTTGGCTTTTGAGCGGTCCCAGGGAACAAAGAGTTCCCAGCCTGCTACTATAGCAATCTTCCATGCACTTTAAGTTGCTGGGCAACAGTTGATGTACCACCCACAGGTACTTGCATTTCCCTGGCCTGAGAAACAAAAGCAGGGAGAAAAAAGAAGGAGAAAGGAAGGAACAGTTTCAGGTTTTCCGCGAGAGGGAGGCAATTGTTCCCTAAGGTACCATTAACGTACCTCCAAACCCTTTCAGACTCAGAACTCTGCTAGAATCTTAGCTAGAATCTCAGTTCTCAATCTGCACTTATTCAGATTCCTTTTCCTCTGGATCCAGGAGGGCTCCACGTAGGCTTTTCAGCTCTGCCAGTTGGGAGATATCTGGGGATTTGGGGGATGGAGCCTGAAGGGTGGGGAAGAAGAGGAAGAAGAGGGAGAGGGAGAAGAAGAAGAGGAGAGGAGGAGGAGATTGGATGTACACCCCGCCCTTCAGTACCCAAAGGTGTCTCAGAGCGGCTTACAAACTCCTTTCCCTTCCCCTCCCTACAACAGACACCCTGTGAGGTGGGTGGGGCTGAGAGAGCTCTGACAGAAACTGCCCTTTTTCAAGAACAGCTGTGCCAGAACTATGGCTTGCCCAAGGCTATCCAGCAGCTGCGAGTGGAGAAGTGGGGGAATCAAACCCGGTTCTCCCAGATTAGAGTCCGCGCACTTAACCACGACACCAAACTGGCTCTCACAGAGGGTTGGAAGGGGTCATAGAGGCCGTCTAGTCCAACCCCCTGCTCAATGCAGGATTAGCGTAGAGCATCTCTGACAAGGCTTTGTCCAGCTGCTGTTTAAGGACTGCCAGAGAAGGGGGGGAGCTCACCACTGCCCTCAGCAGCCGATTCCACTGTTGAACAACTCTTACCTCCATGTTTTCCAGGACCGGGGTTGGAACACTCGGGTCTCTGCCGAGGCAGCGGGTTCACAGCCAACAACAGACACTTGGCATCTGTGCTCAAGAGGAACCCATTCCCTGGATTGCTCTCCCGTTTCCTGCTGGGGGTGGGGGAGAATAGATAGAGACCTTGCTTTTGTACCCTTCCCGCTCCTTTTCAGCCCGCCAAAAGGGCTGGAAATGCAAAATACGATTATGCATTCAAAGAACTGAACGTCGCCAGTTGTGACTTCACCTTCTGGGAAAGGGGTAGGCCACCCCTGGCATCCATGGCAGGAATGGCGCACCGGACGGTTCTGCTTGGCAGGCTGGGCCAGATCTCCACCCCAGCGACTGAGGCACTGGCCGCAATGCCAGGAACTGCAGTGTTCCCCCTAAGCTGAGTCGGTGTGAGCGAGCTCACAGTATTTTAGCCTCCGGCTCCCACATTTTTGCCTCAGCTCAGGAAGGAGGGCTCCAGAGCAAGCTAATTTATGCCGTAAGCCAAATCTCCCACTCACAACTTTCATGCCAGTCGCTCACCAAGTAGAATTTTTGCTCACAAGACTCCATGCCTTAGAGGGAGCATTGCTGGGAACTGCAGTGCAGGAGAAGGCAACTGGCATGGCTCAGGCCAATCGTCACCGCCTGGACCTGCGTGCCCACCAGTCGAGTTCTGAGATGCTGGCGTTGCAGCTGGGCTTCGTCTTGCCCCAAGCGCATCTGGCCAAAGACACCCTTCGACTCCCCGGCCCCTTTTGTTTCTCAGTGCACCAGCATTGCCATAGGCAGACGTTGCAAGGGGGGGGTTGCTCTTAGGCCAAAAAAGGATTGCTTAACCCTGTTCGAGAAGCAGGATACGGCTCGGTCCATTGCAACATCCATTTCCGGGGGTGAATCTAAGGCAGGGCTCCCCATCCTTTTTGAGCCTGCGGGCACCTTTGGAATCCTGACACAGCGTGATGGGTGCAGCCACAAAATGGCCGCCGCAAAATGGCCGCCGCAGGAGGCAGGGCGAGCCGAAAAAATGACTGCCACAGCTTAACTTCACTGTAGATCCTTGTGTCGTGGTGGCAGCTGCTGCCAAAGCAACATGTTTAAAAACATGCACAGGTGGCCAGATCTCCAGTGGCGAATCAGAAGCCTCGCTGGGCAAAAGCCACTCCCTAAAAATGTTTCCCGGGAGCCAGAAAGGGTGTCAGAAGGCTTCGTGGCGCCCACGGGCACCACGTTGGGGTCCCCGAAGCGAGAACCCTCTGTACGGAGAGGTGGAAACAGATGGCGGGGGGGGGATGGAGGCAGAACTGGGTCTCTGGTTTCTGCCTATTGTGCAGATGGAATCCCCACTGCTGAGGTCCTGGAGTTATTACCTGGATCAGAGACAGCTCCAAGTTTGGGGGGCAGGCAGAGGGTGTCCAGGGGGCCCCGCCCCTCCTATGGCCACTGCCGGGCTCCTCTTTCATACCACCTTCCACCCCCACCTGCGGCTGAGATCAGTTCGCCTGGACAAAAGAGCGACTTCCAAGGGTGGACTCTATGGCATGATGCACCAATGAGGTCCCTCCCCTCCCCAAGCCCCGCCCTCTGCAGGCTCCACCCTCTAAATCTCGAGGTCGTTTCCAACCCGGAAGGGGCAACCCGAAGTATTAAGCCAGTGCTGACAACAGCTCACTTGCCAAATGATTTGCTCATCCATCCATCTGTCAGTAGGGCTGCCAGCCCTGGGTTGGGAGATTTCAGGAGACTGTGGGGGTGGAGCCTGAGGAGGGCGGGGTTTGGGGAGGGGAGGGGCTTCAACAGGGTATAAAGCCCGAGAGTCCACCTTCCAAAGTGGCCATTTCCTCCCGGTGGACTGATGGATTTGATGAATGCGGCTATGAGATCTAGCTAGAGGGTTTGCCAAATGGATTAACATTATATAGGCCTTTCAACGCTACCCACTTTGATAAAGGTATGCACAAAACAAGCTGTGATATGCATGGTCCGTTGGTGTTGATGGCATTTGAACTGCTTCCAGTAAACTGAATACTGAAAAAAGAATTTACAAGTTGGTGAAGACCCCCCCCCCCCTTTTTGGCACTATACATCACAGTTGTTAAGAACATAAGAACATAAGAGACGCCAATGTTGGATCAGGCCAAAGGCCCATTCAGTCCAACACAGTGGCCAGAAATACCTCTGTTCTATACATTTATCCAATTCCCTCTTGAAGCTGTCCATGCTTGTAGCCGCCACTTCCTCCTGTGGCAGTGAATTCCATGTCTTAAGAACATAAGAACATAAGAGATGCCAATGTTGGATCAGGCCAAAGGCCCATCCAGTCCAACACTCTGTATCACACAGTGGCCAGAAATCCCAGGTGCCATCAGGAGGTCCAGCAGTGGGGCCAGGACATTAGAAGCCATCCCACTGTTGACCCCTCCAAGCACCAAGATGACAGAGCATCACTTGCCCCAGAGCCCCTATCTATACCTTGTGGCTAAGAGCCACTGATGGACCTCCATATGCTTATCTAATTCCCTCTTGAAGCCATCCATGCTTGTAGCACCCACCACTTCCTGTGGCAGTGAATTCCAAGTGTTCATCACTCTTTGGGTGAAGAAGGACTTCCTTCTATCCGTTCTAACCCGACCGCTCAGCAATTTCATGGAGTGCCCACGAGTTCTTGTATTGTGAGAAAGGGAGAAAAGTACCTCTTTCTCTACCTGCTCTATCCCATGCATAATCTTATAAACCTCAATCATGTCACCCCTCAGTCGTCGTTTCTCCAAGCTAAAGAGCCCCAAGCGCCTTAACCTTTCCTCATAGGGAAAGTGTTCCATCCCTTTTATCATTCGAGTTGCCCTTTTCTGCACTTTTCCCAAAGCTATAATATCCTTTTGTTTGCTTCCTTTCAACCACCGGGAGGTTAGCAGCCCTATTTATCAGTCATCCAATGACAGATAAACTGAGTGGTGCACATGCCTAGGTGAGCCAGCCCCTTAATGTGCTCCCATTTCCTTGGATCTGACCCCTCCGCTGGACTTCAGGAAGCTGAACGGTCCCCTTTTGGAAACCACGGCCACCGCTTATCAGCGATGCCTTGAAATCATATATCAAATGGAAAAAAAGAAAATGCGCCGTGCTGAACTACAGTATCAAAGACCGGCGGCATCGTCAGCAAATGGCAGGCGTTTGACTACTAAAGAAGCCAATTCAGGGATGTGTTCCTAACAATGCCAAACCCTGAGAACGGCTTTAATCTATGAATTGAAACAACCTTGAGCAAAATGGATTTCTAATGAAATATAATGTCGGCCTTCTGAGACATGGCGATGGGGCCTTTTGCGAGGGATTTATAAATATACGGACTCGCCGAGAGAGCGAGGATGGGGGGGGGGATTACACGATGGCACTATAGGCACGGGAGGAGGAAAGGTCTTAATTTAAATTATCTTAATGAACACTCCATTTGTGTGAGCAAATTGGAGAACTTGAGATGAAAAAGCCCCGATAAGGAATAATACTGTGGAAGGGAGGAGGAGGAGGCAGAAAAAAAGATTTTAAAAGTAAGCAAATTTGAAAAGGGTTCCGAGAGATAAGGCTAACAGAAAGGAATAAAGACGGGATTTATTAACGCATTACCATCTAATGCCGCCGTTTGCCTGACTGTGGGGTACATTGCGACTTTTATGGTAGGCAAGTGAACGAGAGAATAATTGCAGCTATGAGCGTAAGGGGGGGAGGGAGGCGCTCAGTGAGTTGAGTGCCCTTAACAGCCATCTTGGAAATTTAAGGAGAGTGCTTGATTTCTTCTCTTCATGCACACAGCTCCTCTGAAGTCTCTTGGAGTGCTTCTACGAAGCAGAGCTTGCAAAACCACTTCTGCCAACTCCTGAAAATTTCAGCAAAAAATAGCCACAGCGATCAAGGCGCTAATGCCATCAAGACTGGACTGCTGCAGTGCGCTTGACGTTGGGCTGCCCTTGGAGACAGCTCCAACGCTTCAGCTGATGCAGAATGCAGCAGAACTAGATGGCCGTTTTGACTTGAACTCAAGCACTTCTATGTGTGATTCCCTGGTACCTCCCACTGAAGAATCTAAGGAGGGAAGTATCAAGCAACCCTTTCTTTGCCTGAGACCCTGGAGAGCAAAGCAAACTGCTCTGAACTGGAGTCAATTTTCGTTGTTTTCCAGCTAAACTGGAGTTACATTTGTTCGTTTCCCAGTCCAGTTGTTTTTTGGGGGGATGCTGTTTCAACAAAGCAGTTCACCCTTCCAAACGAGCAGACCATAAACTAGGAGAGCACATTAAAAGAAAGATCAAAGTTAAATATTTACTCTGAGCACAACACTATTTGCAAATCTGGAACGGATCTTCTCAAGAGTTTTCCATTTGCATACTTTAATTAATCCAAAAATATTAAAACTAATCTCACAAAGGAAAGGGGCAGAGTATTAATTAACTTGTGATCTATTGCTTTCTGTATAATTTAGCAGTTCAACACAAAGCAGGGACCGGTGTTAATAAAAACTAAGTTACTGTGACAGGTATAATTTCACGGATTAGCAAAACTTTCCATGTTCTCGCTGGGTTTCCAGCTAACTTAAAAAAAAATTGACTGACTTCACTTCAATTAAGGGAGATTTCCCCCACACACACACCCCTCCAGATGAAAATTACATTACATTTTTTCCCTTTAACCTCAATACCTTTTTATTAATGTGATTTTTCTTTCATGCAGCTCTAAATGGAAACTCGGGTCACTAGCGCGGTAATGGAAAAATCTAGAGCGTGATGTTATTCGACGACGCGCAAAGCTTCCAACTGGCCATCTCGAGCACAAGAGCGACCATTTTTACACACGCCGTTTTTCCTGGCTTGCGGCGCAACAGAAGGCAAGAAATTTTTCGCTGCCCTCTCTCCCCTATCTCCATTGGTATAGTCGGCAACAGACAACTTATGGCCAAAGTCTGAACTGGATCAAACGTATAATATAGCTTCCAACTCAATACCAGGTTGGGAGGGGCGCAACTGGAAACACACAGGGAAGCTACGTTCAAACATAACTAGGGTTACCAACTTCCAGGTGGGCCCTGGAGTTCCCCCAGAATTACCACTGACCCCCAGACTACAGAGATCAGTTCCCCTGGAGAAAATGGCTGCTTTGGAGGGTGGACTTTATGGCATTGTCCCCCGCTGAGATCCCTCCCCTCCCCTTCCCAAACCCTGCCCTCCCCAAGCTCCACCCCCAAATCTCCAGGAATTACCCAACCTGGAGTTGGCAACACTAAACATAATGCAAAACTAACAAAATTTGTGACAGGGGATGAGCTTTCAGGCATCAGATACCTGAAGAAGTGAGCAGTGACTCGCGAAAGCTCATCTCCTGCCACAAATGTTGTTAGACTTTAAGGTGCTTCTGTACTCTGGCTCTTCTCTACTGCGACAAACAGACTCACGTGGCCACCCATCTTGATCTATAATGCAAAACTGCAGTTTAATTAAACTAACTATGGTTTATCATAATTACCTAATTACAGGCCATACCACGACCGACAATGCGTTAGGATCTGTTAAACCAGGATCTGAAACCATAGTCTGCAGTTGGTTTACTAACTACAAGCCCCGAATCACACGCAGAATTTGCCACGGGATACTCACAAATGCCGGCTGGATTTACTGGGCGCGATCAAACGGATACATCTGGCCAGCGTCCCGCACGGTCCAGGGCTCTTTTTGTAGAAAAAGCCCAGCAGGAACTCATTCGCATAATAGGCCACACCCAACAGCAGGAACTCATTAGCATATTAGGCCATACCCCTGACAGCACAGCTTATTGGCATATTAGGCCGCACCCCCATGTTACCAGAAGTGTGGTTATCCAGCCACACCCACCTTTTGCTTGTTATTCTGTTTACCTTGTTTGTTGTCAAAACCCAGGGCCTTTTTTTGTAGCAGGGACTCCTTTGCATGTTAGGCCACACACCCTAATGTAGCCAATCCTAATGAGTTCCTGCTGTTGGGTGTGGCCTGTTATGCTAATGAGTTCCTGTGGGGCGGGGCCAACTTGGGAGCCAGCCGGAACTCCGTTCCTGTGCGTTCCTGCCCAAAAATAGCCCTGCCCGCACCCATCAGCAACCCGTAGCAGTCAGCCAAAGAAGCGGAGCTTAAAAGTACCCGGGGAAATCCACCATCAACTGGTTGCGACGGGCTGCAGCCAGATGCTCTCCGTGTGATCGCTCCAGAGCGCTCCTCTCAGGTCCCTGCTTCCTGGCTGGAGCGCGCCGGAAACACCCACCGATGGAAACAACGCCGTCACATCAGATCGCATTGGGGCGTGTCAAGTTGCGACGGCGCAAATCACCACGCCTCCCCCCCCCCGCGTGCGCATTTTCTGGCAAGTGTGACTGGGACCACAGTTAGTCTTCACTAGGGCTTCAGGTGAGATGTGACCACAGTCCATTTGTAGGTAGGTAAAGAGGTCTAGGCAGCAATATTTTGCTGTTTTAGACAATGATAAGTGCCTCTGAGTATGTGCAAATAATCTTTTCTTTATTTATTTATTTTATTATATTTGTACCCCACCCTCCCTGCACGCGGGCTCAGGGCGGCTTACATAGGCACAACCGTGCAATAAAATACAACACGATTAAAACAATTTAGGCACCCAACATGCGATAAAATTACACAGTTAACCACTTAAAACACGATTCAATCTTACAGAATGCATCAGTGATGAAAATACTCATTGTTATATATCACAGTGAGGTCAGAAGAAAGGGGGCGTGCTATGGGCCGAGATGTTCCGGATGGCTAATCAGCCCACCCCGACGGCACTGCTCTGCAGTACACAATGGTGGTAATAGTGGCAGTGGCGGCTCCTACTCAAAAGCCTGGTGGAAGAGCTCCATCTTGCAGGCCCTGTGGAACTGTAAAAGGTCCCGCAGGGCCCTGATATCCTCCGGGAGTTCATTCCACCAGGTAGGAGCCGCCACCGAAAAGGACCTGGCCCTTGTGGCAGCAAGCCAGGCCTCTTTAGGTCCCGGGGTCACTAGGCGGTGTTGTGACCCCGACTAAAGTGCTCTTTGGGGCCTGTATGGGGAAAGACGGTCCCTCAGGTATGCCGGACCCTGGCCATGTTTTTCACCGCTGATGAACCAACAACCAACCATCAACACTCATCTGGGGCTACAGACAATGTCTTTCAAATCATTTGAGTCAGCTTCATTCTCCTTGAACACCCAAAGCAGCAATTTAACTTTTTCTATACGCAATGGCCATTGGCAGGGCTGCTGTGATGTCACAGAGCATTGAGAAGCTGAGGGAGAGCTCAGAGTTCTGACAATCAACAGAGCAGCTATGAAGGGACGGGGAAGGCAGATTGAGCTGCGGTGGAGGGTTACACAGTGGGAATGTGTATCGGGGTGGGGAAGAAGTTGAATTCCGTATCTTGATTCAAAACAGGTAAACCACAGTAAGATCTTCCGGCTGTAGAAAGCCGCGGCGGCACTGGAAAACGTGAAAAGAAATGACATCTTATTCAAGAGCAGACGGCCACGTCTTTCAAAGGATCCGTTCCTTTTTCTTAATGAGAAAGAGCAGGCCGGAGACACACTGCACAGCTTGGCTTTCTTACCTGCCTTCCGCGTTTGGATCGATACGTTCACACACAATGGTGGCGGTGGTCTGTGTCCTGCCATTGTCTACATCTTGTTGAACTCCCCACTGGTCGGGATCGTTGACTCGAATGTCTATTATCTTCATACCGGGGGCAGCCTTAATTCTGCAGGTGAACAAGAGGCATAACTTTTTTTCTAAACAAGGGCGGAGAGCGTGGGGGGGGGGGGGGGGGGGGGGACAGAAGGTCTCCAGTGAATAGGCTCCGAGCATACAAAGAGCATCTATCAATCACATTTTTATACTTGTCCGAGCTGGCACACACAACTCTCCCCAGCCCCATTTTATCCACACAACAGCCCTATAAGGTAGACAGATGCAAAGAACATGGAAACATAGAGCTGGAAGGGATCCCCAAGGGTCATCTAGGCCAACCCTCTGAACAATGCAGGAAATTCAAGGCTAGATGTTAGGAGTTTATATGTGCATCCGTAGAATTGATTTTAATCTGTTTTAAAATCTGAATTTTGTATTATGTAATTTTGTATATTGTATGCACTTAGTGCCCTATGTGAGCCGCCCTGAGCCCGTTCGCGGGGAGGGCGGGGTATAAATTCAATAAAATAAATAAATAAATAGAACTGGAAGGGATCCCCAAGGATCATCTAGTCCAACCCTCTGCACAATGCAGGAAATTCAAGGCTATCCCCCTCCCCACACTCCCTGAGTGACCCCTGCTAGAGGATGAGGCTTAGAGTGAGTGGCTGGTCCGGAGTCATCCAGTGAGTTTCACAGCCAAGTATGGATTTGAACCTGGGCCTCCCCGTGCTTCAGCCACAACAGCACAGTGGCTTCAAGGTACTTGAATGTTCTGCTTGGCATGCAGAAGGCCCCAGGTTCGATCCCCAGCATCTCCAATTAAAAGGATAAGAGGGGGTATGCATGAAATAAACAAATAAAATGGAATGAAATAAATAAATAAAATAAATAGGGGATGGGGAAGACCTCTGCCCGAGACCGCGGGGAGCGGCTGCCAGTCTGAGTAGACCATACTGATCTTGATGCCAGGGGTCTGAATCAGTACCAGGCAGCTTCATGGATTCACGTGTCATTGGGCGATTTCGCACAAGAGTTGCCTCGCGGCGCAGCCGCCGTCTGCCCCGACACAAACATGTTAATTTCACACCCGAGGCTGCGGGGCTGCATTTTGACTCGCGGCTTCGCCCGATTTCCTCCGCAGTTTCGTGAACCTGGTTTTTAAGGACCACGAAACTGTAGAGGAAATCGGGCGAAGCCGCGGGTCAAATGCAGCCCCGCAGCCTCGGGTGTGAAATTAACATGTTTGTGTCGGGGCAAACGGGGCTGCGCTGCGAGGCAACTCTAGTGCGAAATTGCCCATTCACTCTCTACGGGCACAGCTACGTGGAGCGGCCACCGAAAACGGCATCCCTTCTGACCCCACCCCCAGCCACTCTCCTGTGCCTGGGAGATGAGAAGAAGCACGTCTCAATGGCCGAACAGCAGAAGAGCAATGTTCCTTCTAAGCTGTGGAGTCCCGTGAGCAAAAATTCTACTTTGTGAGCTGCTGGCATTAAAGTGGTGAGCGAGCGATTTGGCTGCTGCATAAATGAGTTTGCTCTGGAGCCCTCCTTCCTGAGCGAAGACAAAAACGTGTGAGCTGGAGGCTGAAAAACTGTGAGCTGGCTCACACTAACTCAGCTTAGAGGGAACACTGCCTGCAAGCAGCGCTCTGGCACTGAGGATGACCTGGGCTAGGCCCCTAAAAGCAGGGAGGACAGGACATCTGGGAAGCCGTGTTATCAACCCCCAAGAAGTTGGAGATCGCTTCCGGAGGCATCTTTGCACCCAGCAGACGTTTTCCTGAATTTCAATACTTCTGGGACCAGGGTCGGTCCACGGTTTTGAGAGGCCCAGGACAGAGAGTTCTCAGGGGCCCGTCCCCTCTCCTACCCCCCAGCTCCCTACCCAACCCCTCCTTCCCTTCCACCCACCCACACGGTTCCCACCTGCCCAGGTATCTTTCCCCTGCACGCTTGTGAACTCTCCCACTACCCGTGTGCACCTCTGCCTGCAACCCTCTCCCCAGGGGCACTGGGCAGTGAGTGTGGCTGGGAGTATGTTGACCCACTAGCAAACAAGTGGGGGGGGCGCTGCACAACAGTGGGTGTGGCCAAAAGCCCTGGACCCTGGCACCTGCTCCATCGCAGTGTCTGCTGACGCCAGCCCTCTCCAGAACATCTCTGCGTCAGCCAATTTGGTGTACTGGTTAAGAGCGCGGACTCTAACCTGGGAAAACTGGGTTTGATTCCCCCACTTCTCCACATGCAGCTGCTCGCGTGACCTTGGGTTAGTCACAAGTTGTCTGAGTCAGAACTGTTCTCTCAAGGGCAGTTCTGTCAAGAGCTCTCTCAGCCCCGCCTACCTCGCAGGGTGTCTGTTGTGGGGAGGGAGGAAGGGAAAGGAGTTTGTAAGCCGCTCTGAGACACCTTTGGGTAGTGAAGGGTGACGTATAAATCCAATCTCCTCTTCTTCTTCCTCACGGAGGGGGGTATAAATTGACATCGGATGCCTCTAGATGATCATATTGTTGCACTGTATTGTTTTTAATTGAGAGCCAGTTTGGTGCAGTGGTTAAGTGCACGGACTCTAATCTGGGAGAACCAGGTTTGGTTCTCCACGCCTCTGCTTGCAGCTGCTGGATGACCTTGGGCAAGCCATAGTTCTGTCAGAGCTGTCCTTGAAAGGGCAGTTCTTGAAAGAGCTCTCTCAGCCCCACCGACCTCACAGGGTGTCTGTTGTGGGGAGGGGAAGGGAAAGGAGTTTGTAAGCCGCTCTGAGACTCCGAGTGAAAGGCCAGGGTATAAATCCAATCTCCTCCTCCTCCTCTTCTTCTTCTTCTTCTTCTTCTTCTTCTTCTTCTTCTTCTTCTTCTTCTTCTTCTTCTTCTTCTTCTTCATCATCATCATCATCATCATCATCTAGGGCAAATTCTCCTAGGGACCATCCAGCAGTGCCGGGGAAGAAGAGGAAATGGCCTGGCACCTTGCCCTGGTCAGACATGGATCCACACCTCACTGGGAACCCAATCTTCATTTATTTGATTTATTTCATTCATGTCCCACTTTTCTCCCCAACAGAGGCCCAGAGGGGCTTATCTCAGTCTTCTCTTCTCCATTTTATCCTCACAACGCCCCCATAAGGTAGGCTCACCTGGGAGTGCGTGACTGGCCCAAGGTCACCCAGCAAGCTTCTACGGCAGAGTGGGGATTCAAACAGGGGTCTCCCAGATTGTAGTCCAACATTTCAACCACTGCTGCCGCCACGCTGACTCTAATTTTAACGGACGCCTGTGTTTGCTTTGAAACCGCGAACAGCTTTGAGAGCTAATATTTGGCTGGGAAATTGTAAATAAAGGAGTAAAAAAAATAAACTCCCCTTGGAACTGGGCTTGGAGTCTCTGCTTCTAGTGATCACATTTTTATCCTGCTCCTTCTCCCAAAGAACAATGGGTGGGGTCTACTGCTCTCCCCATTTAAACATCACAACAGCCATGTGAGGTCAGTTAGACTGTGAGGGCCCAATGGGAATAAGGTCAAGAGGAGGAAGAGGAGGAGGAGGAGGAGGAGGAG
>NW_015173728.1:85027-92728 GCF_001447785.1 Gekko japonicus
ACATGTGTCATAAAATGTAACGCCAAGTAGCGGAGATATAAACTTTATAAAGGACACAAACACAAAGGTGTTTTTTTCCCACTTAAAATAAAAACATGCCTAAAACATGAGCACTCTTGCAATATTTTGTTTATTTAACAGTGTCTGATAACGGACACCCCTTGCTCTGAATTATTGCATCAAAATGTCTGTGCTGTTGCAATCTTGAGTATGCTGCTGAGGTGTGTATCTGTAAGCTTCAAACCTACAATGACGCAGCAGCAGCAGAACTGGAAGAAGAAGCAGAAGACAGCCAGTTCCACTGAGGGCCTGATAGAAGCCCTCCGGGGGCCTGATCCAACCCCCGGGCCGAATGTTTGACACCCCTGGACTAGATGACCCTGGAGATCCCTTCCAACTCTATGATTCAATGATTCTATGATTCTAAGCCAAGTGATGGTCTTCTCTCTAGGCTGGTCTGCTTTGCTTCTTCACTCAGTCCTTCCCACGCAACTTCCAATCCTTTCCCCCCCTCCAGGTTACTCCACCGGCTTCAGAGGAGTCGACGAGATACCAACCGGCCCCTCCGAGATTGTTAACAATCCCCGGTTAGGCAAACAGCCAAGCAAGACAAATCCTTCCTTGAATAACTGGGGGGGGGGGAGTTGTTCTTTAAATATTTAATCAGAATTAAAACCAAGCATGCTGCGCAACCTGCCAGGTGCCGCTTTGAAGGCGGAGGCAAGTGAGCCTGAGTTCATCGATCTGCCTCTTAATGAGGCATCAGATGGGGGGGAAGCCCCCGAGCCCTTGTAATGGCTGTCAGTTGCCAAAGCAGTTGCAGGCAGCCGAGCCTGGAGAGCCACTTCCTCTCTATCTGTCTCCTGCCCTTGGAGAGGAGAGCTGCTGCTTCCGCCCGCTCATTCGCTCGGCGAAAAATGACACCGAAGTGTTGGGCTACCCAGAGAGTGAGTGGCTGCTTAGAAGGGGAGACGCTGCAGGTGGAGGAGGCATGGCTCAGCGGACGAGCCTCCGCCTTGCATGCAGAAGGTCCCATGGTTCAATCCCCGGCATCTCCAGTTAAAAGGACCAGGCAGGCGGTGATGGGAAAGACCTCAGCCTGAGACCTGCTGCCAGTCTGAGTAGACAATGCTGACCCTGGTGGACCAGTATTCGGATACAGGATAAAGCGGCTCCGTGTACGTTTAATTAGGGTCGCCAGGTCCACCTCCCCGGCCTCCGGCAGGGGGTGGAGGGGTAAGGTGGCCAGATCCAGGTTGGGAAACGCCTGGAGATTTGGGGATGGAGCCTGGGGAGGACAGGGACCTCAAAGTCCACCCTCCAAAGCATCCATCATCTGGAGATGAGCTGTAATTCTGGGGGGTCCCCAGGTCCCACCGGGAGGCCGGTGTCCCTAATCGATCATGTGCTTTGAGGACCAGCTAAGAGGCAGATGAAGGGATGGAGACGAAGCCAGCCCAAGGAACATGAACACAGTCAACCCTCTCTCTTGGGGTTACCGCACGGATGGACGCCTCCTTTCAATCAGAAGCCCCCGGTTCCCGATTGGGGAGATGCCATGACCGAACCAGCAAGGCCATTTTTTTTTTTACTGAACGTTCAGACACAGACTGACACAATTTAACACTGCCGAACACCTCCTTTCAATCAGAAGCCCCCAGTTCCCGATTGGGGAGATGCCACGACTGGACCAGCAAGGCCATTTTTTTTTACTGAATGTTCAAACACAGACTGACACAATTTAACACTGCCGATGACTGATGCTCGTTTTTGCATCAAACGTGTACGTGCAGTGCAACAATGCCACAGAAGAATAAAGCACATCTGGAACACCCAGCAGCAAACGTGGGGGAAACGAGAGGGCGCATGAAAACATCTGAAAACAAAAAGAAACGGGAGCACTCGTTCGTACATCCTAATCTCTCTCACACACACACACACACACGCACACGCACACACTCAAACACATGTGATAATGCCACCGAACACCAAATCCCTGCCACCCATATGCCTCTCCTCAAAACCTTAAATGTGATGTCACGGAATGTTTACAAACATTCCAATTGCAGGGGGAAAGGGTCAGTCATATCACGTTGACACTCAGCTCAACTGTTGCAAGGAAAAGCATCCTTTGAGTGGAAAAGCAAATCTTATAGACCAGCTAAGGACAGGAAAAACCATGTGCTCCAGACAGGAAAGAAAACACAGAAAGGGGGGGGGGCGGGTTGCCTTCATTCCTAGCCTGAATATCAGAGGATGTCTTGTGCTCCTCTGTCACACAAGGACTCCTTTCTCCGTTTCCTGGCGTGTGGTTACCCAGTTTGTTGTTTCAGAGGGTAGCCATGTTGGTTTCCAGGAGAACAGCTAGATTCATGTCCAGATTTGGGGGGTATAAAGTGTTGGGGACATAAGATTTTGGGGGTATAAATGTCCAATGAAAGGACCTTTGACTCTCAGAAGCTTAAAAGGTAAAGGTAAAGGTTTCCCTTGCTCGACAGCCAGTCGAATCCGACTCTAAGGGTCAGTGCTCATCTCTGTTTCCAAGCCAAAGAGCCAGCGCTGTCCGAAGACGTTTCCATGGTTATGTGGTCGGCATGACTAAATGCTAAGGTGCACGGAGTGCTGTTACCTTCCCACTGAAGCTGTACCTATTTATCTACTTGCAAGTTCTTGCTTTCAAACTTCTAGGTTGGCAGGAGCTTATCCCCCCCCCAAAAAAAAATGTGGTTGGTCTCCAAGATGCTTCTGGACTCGAATCGAGCTCTTCGATTTGTTGTGATGGCCAAACTGAAGAAACTACCATTTGTGCTCACCGTAACTGCCTCCAGACCGCAGCTGGAAAATCTATTTCAAACCATGGATGGCAGCAACACCCGGTGAGCAGGACCGCGGTTAGCCTCATCCGGACGGCATGGCAAACAACGGTACGGCAAATACAGCAAAAGAGGAGAGAATCCATGCAGAAAGAAAGGGACCCTCGGACACTGCAGTTTGGAGGACTGGAACATGGTGTACAGAATCATAGAGTGGGAAGGGACAATACAGACCATCTAGTCCAACCCCCTGTCCAATGCAGGACCAGCCTAGAGCATCTCTGACAGATAGTCGTCCAGCTTCTTCTTGAAAGCTGTCAGCGAAGGGGAGCCAACCACCTCCCTAGGCAGCTGATTCCACCTTGGAACCACTCTGAAAGTGAAAAAGTTTTTCCTACTATCCAGCCGATATCTCTCTCCATGTAATTTAAACCCGTTGCTTCGGGCCTCTCCTCTGCTGCCAACTGGGACAGCTCCTTGCCCTCCTCCAAACGACAGCCTTTCAAATATTTAAAGAGTGCAATCATGTCCCCCCTCAATCTCCTCTTCTCCAAACTAGACACTCCCAAGGCCCTTAGACTTTCCTCGTAGGGCTCAGTCTCCAGACCTCTGATCGTCCTCGTCGCTCTCTTCTGCACCCTCTCGATTTTGCCCACATCCTCTTTGAAGTGAGGCCTCCAGAACTGCACACAGGACTCCGGGTGCGGCCTGACCAAGGCAGCATATAGAGGGTCTGTGACCTCCTGCGATTTCGATGCTATGGCCCTTTTAATGCGACCCAAGACTGAATTTGCCTTTTTTGCCACCGCATCACACTGACTGCTCATATTTAGTTTACAGTCCACCCTTACCCCAAGATCTCTTTCGCATACACTACTCCCCAGAAACGTTTCCCCCATCCAGTATTTGTGCTTGACGTTTTTGTGGCCCAGATGTAATACTGGGCATTTATCCTTGTTGAATTGCATCCTGTTTGCAACTGCCCACTTCTCCAGAGTATTCAAGTCTCGCTGAATTTTAACTCTATCTTCTTGGGTGCTTGCAACTCCATCCCTTTGACCCCTAAACCTCCATTTCTGACTTCATGTCTGCCTTGTGCACATCAGAAGCATGGTTAGGTACCATTTTTGTACCTGTAAGTGTACACCCTTTTGCCTGCATCCGCAAATCAGTATGCATGCACAGTTCAAACGAATCCACAAAAAACATCAACAAGCAGAAGACCAAAACTCTTGCCAAAAATAAACAAATATCAAAAGAAAACTAAAATGGGGGGAGCGGTGTTCATTCATCCCAGAGGCTAATCAGGTTTCACCTGACCTTATCAAAGCGCCGGCACCATTGTTCCCTCTAAGCTGAGTTAGTGTGAGCTAGCTCATGGTTTTTTAGCCTCTGGCTCACACATTTTTGCCTTAGCTCAGGAAGGACGGCTCCAGAGTAAACTAATTTGTGCAGCAGCCAAATCGCTCGCCCACAACTTTAAGGCCAGGAGCTCACAAAGTGGAATTTTTGCTCACAAGACTCCGCAGCTTAGAGGGAGCATTGGCCAGCACTGGCCTGGATCCTATTTCAGCAACTGATCACCCGACCCAGACTGAGCTCTCGTACCATCAGGTCCTTTCTCCAGATCTGTTAAGTATTGGGACGGAAACATCCCAGGACTATTCTACCAGAGACGGGCTGAGCTTGGAGCCCAAGAACAATAGCCCATCAGGACTCTGGAAGTAACCAATCAAGAAGTAATGTTATGTAAATAGCCTATCCTTGGGAGTGGGGTGTGTTTGGGTGTGGCAATTGCATGCTATTTAAACAGGGCTAAGGCCCTGGAGTTTAGTCTTGTTGTTGCTGAAATCACTAATAAAGCAAAGCTGATCGCTAGACTTGGGGTCTGCTCATCCATGGAGCCCAGTATTTAACAAGATCCGAGCCTTCTTGGCGGGCGGCCACCCCCCCAGAGTGACGGGGAGACAGAATTTCTTTCAAAAATAAGCAGAGAGGATTTGCCCGTCCCATAAAGCATTTCAGTCACATTGATTCACTGGGACGTGAGAGTGTTTCTCTTCCCCCGCTTGGCAGCCACCGTGTTATCTTGGCTGCTTGCGCCCAGTCTCCGTGAGAGGCAAGATCCGATAAGCCCTGACATCCCCATCTGCTCAAGCCAGCGGCACGTTCCCAGGCCCTCCGGCCAGGAGGCAGCCAAGCGTATTCCGTGTCCATCGGAGGGTGCTGACAAGACGACGTCGGCCCAGCCGGGCGGCCGAGGAGATTTGCTGACGCCGCTTCTCCTGCCGGATCGCCATTTGCTCCGGCCCCTCGGGGGTGCCGCCTCTGAATGGCAAACCTCCCCGGATTTTGGCAGAGCTGCCTCATCATCTGAGGAAGCAGATTTCGCTCCCTGTCTTGCCAGGTTAGCATCAAATGAAGCTCTCTTCCCATCTGACATACACACCCCTCCAAAAGCTCTCTCGATGCCACTTTGGTGTAGTGGTTAGGAGCGCAGACTCTAAACTGGGAGAACCGGGTTTGATTCCCCCACTCCTCCACAGGCAGCTGCTGGTGTGACCTTGGGTCAGTCATAAGTTCTTTAAGAGCTGTTCTCTCCGGGGCAATCCTCGAGAGAGCTCTCTCAGCCCCACCTACCTCATAGGATGTGGGGAGGGGAAGGGGAAGGAGACTGTAAGCCGCTCTGAGACTCCTTTGGGTAGTGAAGGGCGGGATATAAATCCAATCTCTTCTTCATCATCTTCTTCTATCCAGAATTCAGCCTTCAACCTGGGACTTTAATAAGGGGCCCACTAGAGCCAGACTCTGTATTTAGATAGGACGTTTCTAAGTATGCCCAGAAGCAACACTACAAGTTCTCACAAGCACCATTTGCAGATGTTATTCTCCTGTAAATTGTGCTTGTGAGAACACTGGGATATGCATATTGGAGTGGCAGTATTGCATGTACGGACAACGTCCCATCCCTTCTTTGAAAAAGCTTTTTGGAAACGGAGTGATTAACACGTGGAATTCACTGCCACAGGAGGTGGTGGCAGCTAAAAGCATGGGTGGCTTCAAGAGGGAATTGGATAAGCATATGGAGCAGAGGTCCACCAGTGGCTATTAGCCACAAGGTATAGATAGGAACTCTCAGGCTGGGGCAAGGGATGCTCTGTCTTCTTGGTGCTTGGGGGGGCAACAGTGGGAGGGCTCCTAGTGTCCTGGCCCCACTGCTGGACCTCCTGATGGCACCTGGTATTTTTGGCCCCTGTGTGACAGAGTATTGGACGGGATGGGTCATTGGCCTGATCAAACTTTGGCTTCTGTTATGTTCTTATGTGTCAAGGCCGGCAGGCTCCGTCAGAGGTGAAATGGCCATGTCCTTTCTACAGACTCCATGCACGCACTTGGAATCTGTATTGCCTGAAAGACTTACCTGCTATGTTCTGAAAACAATGAACTGTTTTGAAAGACTTAACTGCTATATTTTGAAAACAACAAACTGACAATGTTTTTTGACGTGGGCACTTTCTTCCTTTAAATATACTCAGGGCTCTTTCTGTAGAAAAAGCCCAGCAGGAACTCATTAGCATAATAGGCCACACCCAACAGCAGGAACTCATTAGCATATTGGGCCACACCCTTGTTTGTTGTCAAAACCCAGGGCCTTTTTTTGTAGCAGGAACTCCTTTGCATGTTAGGCCACACACCCCTAATGTAGCCAATCCTAATGAGTTTCTGCTGTTGGGTGTGGCCTATTATGCTAATGAGTTCCTGCTGGGTGTGGCCAACTTGGAAGCCAGCCAAAACTCCGTTCCTGTGCGTTCCTGCCCAAAAATAGCCCTGAACATACTGTATGAGACTGGAAATGATTCTGAACTGAGCATATTTGCATGACACTTTGGAACTGTTGTGTGAATAGAATACATGGATATTAATACCGTTGATAAGTTGTTGAATATTTACAATATCTTCCTTGTAATTTGTTCACATTTTTTTTCCTTGCACTTAACCCGCTGGAGGTTGGCAACCCCACTTTAGGGCTCTTCCAAGGCAGTTATTTTGGACTCAACCTCTGGGAGCTGCCGAGAACTGACAACAGCCCGTGCCTGAATTCTGTCCCTTTGTCAAGAATGTCAAGAAACATTTTAAAGAGAGAATTTCTACGTTTCAAGCCTCGCTTCTCCAGGAAGGCTGCCTCCTCGAAACAGGCCCCAAATCTCCCATCTTCCCCCTTCTGAGCTTTTTAATGTTTTTTTTTCTTCCTCCTGCTGCTATTTTTATATAACCTTTTTCCAGCTGCCTCATCTAACCCCTGTCATCTGCGCAAGGATGCAGCGGGTATGAAATAGCCTATTAGAGCATTTCTCGCTATACAAACAGCAGGACTTGGGCAAACAAAAAAGGGAAACCTCACGGTTCAATAGGGAAAGCAGAGGAAGAGGCCAAAAAATCCCCCCCCCCCGGGTCTTATTAGCCGGGCATCCCGTGGGCCAGAACCGGGAGGACAGCCCCTCCTGTCAAACCCTAGAGAACGGATATGTAGGTACATGACAGGTGATGATCAGCTGATTCCCAAGCGTGTGACTGGCTCATCTGCATGGATCCTCCTGGAACACCTCCTTAGTGGGAAAGGCTGACCAAGAAACAGCTCATCTCATGGCCAAACCATCCCTGCAGCATATCACTTCTGACTGCACAGGGGGAAAGAAGCACATATACCAGGGGTCCCCTCCCCAACCTTTTTAAGCATGTGGACACCTTTGGTATTTTGGCACAACATGGTGGACCCTGCCACAAAAATGGCTGCTGCAGGAGGTGGAGCCAGCCACAAAGAATGGCTGCTGCAGGAAGCAAAGCCAGCCACAAAATGGCTGCTGCAGGGGGTGGGGGCAGCCACAAA
>NW_015173728.1:92942-108223 GCF_001447785.1 Gekko japonicus
CAGGAGGTGGAGCCAGCTACAAAAATGGATGTTGCAGGAGGTGGAGCCAGCCACAAAATGGTGGTTGCAGGAGGCAGAGCCAGCCACAAAAATAGCTGCTACAGGAGGCGGAGCCAGCCACAAAATGGCTGCTGTAGGAGGTGGAGCCAGCCACACAAAATGGCTGCTGCAGGAGGCGGAGCCAGCCACAAAATGGCTGCTGAAAGAGGCAAAGCCAGTCACAAAAAATGGCTGCTGCAGAAGGCGGAGCCAGCCACGAAATGGCTGCTGCAGAAGGCAGAGCCAGCCACAAAATGGCTGCTTCAGGAGGCGGAGCCAGCCACAAAAAATGGCTGCTGCAGCTTACCTTCAAACACTCAGTAAAGATCCTCGTGCCATAGCAGCAGCTGCTTCCAAAGTTTGCACAGCCAACTGAATCTCCAGTGGACAATCAGAAGCCTTGCTGGGGGAAAGCCCCACCTGGCTCTGACCACTTCCTAAAAACACTTCACAGGTGCCAGGAAAGGTGCTGGCAGGTGCAACGGCACCCACGGACACCATGTTGAGAACACCTTGCACGTACATTGAGAAGAATTAAGCAGTGCAAAAGAAGCCAGCCTCTACTAGGGTAATAACCTTTGATAATGCATTTAGACATTTTCAGTGGCAATGGAACTCGCAGTGTTTATTATTTACTTATTTATTTCTTCACATTTATAGCCCACCCTTCCCAGAAGTGGGCTCAGGGCGGGTAACGACATCATTTATACAAAAACTTTATTAATAAAATAAAATTCAAATTTAAAACATCTTCATAAATATTAAAATGGTGGTCAGAGCTAATAACAAAAAAAAGATCCCCTGGTTGTGGGGAGGTTCCTGGCCATAGCCAGTAGTTGTTAACAGAGTGACAGCCACCTCAGCGGGGCCATACGTGGACATCCGCTGCCTGAGCCAAAGGCCTGGCGGAAGAGCTCCGTCTCGCAGGCCCTGAGGAATGGAAGAAGATCCCGCAGGGCCCTGATCTCAATGGGGAGCATGTTCCACAAGGCTGGGGGCCAGGACAGAGAAAGCCCTGGCCCTGGTCGAGGCAAGACGGATGTCTTTTGGGCCCGGGACTACCAGGAGGTGTTTGATCCTTAAAACATGATGCAGGGCATGAAGAGAGTATTTTCCTCTCCCATTTTACAAGGTGCCTCCCGCCCCCCCCCGGGTGCAGTTTGAATTTGTCCTTTGCCTAGTTAGTCCTGAACTGTCCATTAACCAGTCCTGTTCCGAAGCCCTGGAGACAGCCATTTTGCCAAAGAAAGGCCAGTTAATTCAGCAGAGGATTCGGCGGGCTGGAGGAACAGGTGCCACAGCCCGCGTCAAAGGCGCCCAATGGCTTTCAGCAAAGGGCCTCGTGCCATGCTCTTGACACGCTCTTCTAAAAACCACAGCTCAGAGCTAAGGAACGTTCTGTCTGCTTATTCAGGACGGAGAGACAAGACACAGATGACACTCTCCCCCCCCCCGCCCCCGGCAGGATTGAAACACCTCTTTTTTAAATTGGTTTTTTAAAAACCCTTTGTGGAGGCGGAGGGTGTAACAGTGGGAGAATGCGTAAGCCCAGCACATTTTCGATCCAATTTCGGACATGCAAAAACAGTTGAGCTTTGTTTTTTTCTCAAGAGTCCTGTTTGGAAAACAGAGGGGCAATTGAGTATCCCTGTTCTGGAGTCAACTGGCAGTGAAAACGGTTTGGAAATGATCAGAGGTATTCCTCAAGACACATCTCTGACACTATTTCAGAACTGGAAATCGGAACACTCCTGTAAAAAGGGTAAAATACCTCGGCATTTATTTTACAACTGGTTGATCAAGTATCTCGTAAAATAAACATATCAGCTGCAGTCTTTACAAGAGGAAGAATTAAATTCTCCCCGATGACCCACTTGGACTCACAAAACGGTCTGACTGATCAAAAAAGATGTTTGTTTCACAAATTATTTTTCAGAGTCTAAAAATATCTGTTACTGTCTTTCGAATTTAAAACCCACACGGAGAGAGATCTTCATTCAAGAATGATTTCACCTTAACTGGCAATAAAGGACACCCTGATATTCAATAACAGAGTTTCATTACCATCTAGAATGTTATTCTAAATGATCTACTCAAGCGGAGAAAAACTCTCTCGACACTGAGATTTCAGCAAAATGTCACCAGAGGGGTTAGAAGCGGCAGCATCAAAACATGCCTTCGAACTTGATACAGAAGATGTTCGATGCCGCATGCGCTTTTGTTCAATTTATGAGCCCGCATAAAGTACCTGGATAGGAGCTGCGGTGGCTCAAGTGGTTAAGACGCTGAACTGCAGCCTGTGGAAGGTCGGTAGTTCAGCAGTTCGAGACCCGAGTTGACGCATGACGGAGTGAGCTCCTGTCTCTAGTTCCAGCTCCTGCCAACCTAGCAGTTTGAAAGCAAGAAATTGGAAGTAGATAAATAGGTATCACTTCGGTGGGAAGGTGACAGCGTTCCGTGCGCCTTGGTGTTTAGTCGTGCTGGCCACATGACCACGGAAACGTCTTCGGACAGCGCTGGCTCTTCGGCTTTGAAACGGAGATGAGCACCGCAACCCTAGAGTCGGACTCAACTGGCTTTCAAGCAAGGGAACCTTTAGTAAAGGTAAAGGTTCTCTCAAGGGCAGTTCTCTCAAGGGCAGTTCTCGAAAGATCTCTCTCAGCCCCGACTACCTCAGAGGGTGTCTCTTGTGGGGGTGGGAAGGGAAAGGACATTGTAAGCTGCTCTGAGACTCCTTCGGGTAGTGACGGGTTGGGTATAAATCCAATCTCTTCTTGTTCTTCTAACATCGACCGATGGGGTCATGAGAGGAAGCAGCCGGGTAAAACCTCCAGCATACCTAAGTCCCGTTCCAGCTCACAATCTCCTCCCCAGGAACATGTTTATATAGGCCAGATTAGCATTTTCGTCCCAGGAGCGCCTCTGGAAGTCAAGTTGGGGCTGAAAGGTGGGATTTAAAAAAAATAATAATACATAAATCATCCAAATTACGGCTACCTTTTACTTTGGCTGCTACTAGATGCCAACAAAACCTGCTCTGCTGCAAGAGGGTTCTTAGACACCTTATTAGCAGATGCTCTTAAGTTTCTGCTGACAAGTTCCGTTTTATTTTTCCAGCCTTCATTTTAAATTGCATCTAATACTCCCGTGCTTTCGTCTTTTTTAATTATATTTTTATTGCTACGGCTGAAACAAATAAACTGAGCAGAAGTGCTAACTGGGCAATTAATCATATTAGCTTTAACCGATTCATTACATCTATTAAACCTGCATACATTTGCATACCAATCAAGTATTCAAAAGGGGGGAGCACTACCCTTTGCTTTCGGGTAAATGTGCATGGATTGCGACAGGAAAGTGCCCATCGTTCAGCGCATGATTAACTTGCAGGATTCACTTCCACATGATGTTGTGGCATTAAAGGAGGATGAGGAACAATTTAAGGGGGAGAGGTTGACCAACAGCTAGTAACCAATGATGACTAAATGGAACCTCCATGTTCAGAGGCAGTATTCTGGGACAGGCGGCATCGGGGCGAGGAGAAGCTGTGTCTTCTGCATCCTGGCTTGCAGGCCCTTTGGGACTTCCACTGTAGGAAACAAATTGGGCTAGATGGATCTTTGGTCTGATCCAGTATATTCTTACCTGGACTTCCAAAAGTCATACGACAAGATGCCTTAGACAGAGGGTTCTGAATAAAATAAACCAGTCCACCACCCAGTAAGAGGATACACCCTTTCATGGACTGGGAACTGGTTAAAAAATAGGAAGCAGAAGGTAGAAAGAAGTTGAGTCTTCAGAGTGGAGGAGGGTGAGCAGTGCATTCTGCTGGGATCTGTGTTGGGACCAGTGCTATAAATGATGGAGTAGAGGTCCATCAGTGAATATTAGCCACAAGGTGCTGGAGAAGACTCTTGAGAGTCCCTTGGACTGCAAGAAGATCAAATCAGTCAATCGTTAAAGAAATCAACCCTGACTGTTCCCTGGAAGGCCAGATAATGAAACTGAAGCTCAAATACTTTGGCCACCCAATGAGAAGGGAGCACTCACTGGAGAAGACCCTGATGCTGGGAAAGATTGAAAGTCAAAGAAGACGAGGACAGCAAAGGATGAGATGGTTAGACAGTGTCATCAATGCAACGAACATAAAATTGAGCCAACTTCAGAGGACGGCGGACGACAGGAAGGCCTGGCGGGAGCTGGTCCATGGGGTTGTGAAGAGTCGGACTTGACTGTGCGACTGAACAACAACAACATAGATCGAACACTCTGCCTAGGGCAGTGATGCTCTGTCTTCTTGGTGCTTGGGGGTTAGGGTAAGGGAGTGGGAGTGGGAGGTCTTCTAGAGTTCTGGCCCCACTGGTGGGCCTCCTAATGGCCCCTGTTTTTTGGACACTGTTTGACACAGAGTGTTGGACTAGATGGGCCTGATCCAACATGGCTTGTCTTATGTTCTTACGTTCTCATCTGGAACGGGGGTAGAACAGCGAGACAGCCGAGTTTGTGGATGAGATCAAACTGTCCACCCTACAGGGTCACCATCAGCCAGCGGCAACTCAGTGGCCCTTCCCACCATCAGGGGTAAGAAGAAACGCCGTCCTGCATAGCCATTTGTTTATTTACTCCATTTACACCTCGCCTTCCTCCCCTATGGGAGGCCAAAGCAGCTCCCGCTCTTCTCTTCTCCTCTCCTCCATTTTATCCCCACAATTACCCTGTGCAGCAGGTAAGGCTGAGAGTGTCTCACTGGCCCAAGCAAGTTCCCAATGCAGAATGGGGGATCCAAACCTGTGCCACGCCACCCAGATACTCAAACAACTATACCGTGCAAACAAGATAAGATAACAGAGATATGGGACTGGATCAAAAAAGTGCTATTTATGGCAGAAATGGACAAACTTACGAAAAAACTAAATAATGAAGAAGATGACTTTTTTTTTGAAGAATGGAAAGACTTCAAAGAATATTTGGGGAAAAATTGGGATGTAACAAATAACTTACTTTGTTTTGAAGAATATTGAAATAGAATGTCAGAGATAGAAATTTGTTATAATTAAAAGTAATTGTTACCTGGAAAAATAGTATAGAAGAAATATGAAATTTTTAATGTTAAGAGAATATGAAGTAAATATAGAATTAATGGATGAAGAAAGGGTTAAATGGGTGGAAGCATTGCGGGAAGCCGAGCAAGGGGGAGGGGAGGAGAAACTGGAAAGATGGGATATAAAATGAAGTATTTTATGAAATGTTTATGTTGTGTTATCCTATTAATAAAAATTGTTTTTTTAAAAAAAACAACTATACCGTGCTGGCAAACTGGTGTACTACAAGGTTTAGGGAGGGCTCGTTTTTCTCCCTTCCTGTGCTAGGGTTTGGGGAGGAGGGTGTTGCTTGCAGGTTCCATCCAGGGGAGTATGTCAAAAATTGGCTTCCTGTCAGAGCCCCTGGAGAAATCAGTTCCCAACAGGGGTCATTTCCTGCAGGAGCACACAGGAGCGGAGCTCTGGCAGTAAGGAGCCCAGGGGGTGGGCACATGCAACAAGCCCCACCCCCTGCTCCCAGCAGCCCCTCAGTCGGGCCATGAGGAGCAAGAAGCAGCCAGGTAAGTTGCAGAGCCCCCCCCGGCCCGCCTTCGGGTACAAGCTCTCTCTCCTCTGTGAGGGCAGATCTGTGTGTTCCCCCCCCCCAAAGCTAGCAATTCAAAACCGTCCAGTGGAGCCTGAGCGGTGGGTGTTGCCTTCTGACACACTAGCGGTGATGTCAGGGGGTGTGACATATGCAAATAAGTTATGCTAATAAGTGATGCCAATGAGCTCCTGAACCTCTTTTTCTACGAAATGACCCCTGGTTCCCAATAACTGTCATTCAGAAGAAGTAAAGTTTACTGAGACACTGATAGGATCCAGACTTACACTGTTCTTTGTTAGAACTGAGGTCAAGTGCGCGAAGCAAGAGATTATACTGCAAGCAAAGGATACAGTAGTGGCTCTTGCCCAATCACATCTAAGCTAAAAGCCCGCCAAGTTAACGCCCTAAGATTCCCAGGGGAAAGAGAATGCGAAAGACATCGTAGGTCTCAAGGTTACATGGCTACACCAGACACTAGACAGAGAAGAGAACAACATAGTGGCCAGAAACGAAAGTATACATTCCAGTTCATACCCCCCCACCTCTCCATGGCAACCAAGCTCCAAACAGGAGCTCTGGTTGACACTTCCTTCCCTCTCGGCATAGAACAATCCCTTCTGTCACCTTGCGATTCCTGTATTTGAGCTCTGTTCTATTGTCACTATTCTGGGCCTGCCAATCTTCAGCCATAGAGGAATGGAACCCCAAATTAGCCTCCAGGAAGTGTTCCCTCTAAGCTGAGGTAGTGTGAGCTAGCTCACAGTTTTGTAGCCTCCGGCTCACACATTTTTGCCTTAGCTCAGGGAGGAGGGCTCCAGAGCAAACTAATGCGTGCAGCAGCCCAATCGCTCGCTCACAACTTCAATGCCGGTAGCTCACAAAGTAGAATTTTTGCACACAAGACTCCACAGCGTTGGAGCATTGGAAAAATCCCGCCCACTGTTACCAGTAGGCATCACTGTCAGCCAGCATGTGACATGGCTGACCCTGCACAGCGCAAGAATGTGAATGCTGAGTGCCCAGCCATACATCTCCCTCCGTTGAGTCCCTGGGACAGGGTTGCCTGTCAGGGGCAGAGTCCAATTCGCCTCTCCTCATGTCTTATTTAGAAGATTTCTGTGCCACCTCTCCAAGGAACCTGCCCAAGGCAAGTTACAAAATAAAACACCAACCACAAAAATAGTCATAAAAGTTATTAAAACTCAACAGATCCAGATCCAAAAGCCAGCCTTCTCAGAGAGGAGGAAATTTCATGTGATTGTGTCTCTGGGACAACTGAATGATCCAATTACAGGCCACAGCAGAGACGGGCCACAGTTTCCCCATCACACAAGAGAGGACAAAGTCAGGGGTCAGAACAATGAATCATACAGAGATCCAACAGCCAGCCTTCTCAGACAGTAGGAAATTGTGTGAGCTTACATCTCTGAAACAGCTGCATGATCCAACTACAGGCCACAGCAAAGATGGGCCACAGTCTTCCCATCACACAAGAGAGGACAAAGTCAGGGTCAGGACAATGAATCATACAGAGATCCAACGGCCAGCCTCCTCAGAGAGTTGGAAATGTTGTGTGTATGTGTTCTCTGGAACAACTGAATGATCCAACTACAGGCCTCAGCAGAGAGGGGCTACAGTTCTCCCAACACATAATACAGGACAAGGTCAGGGTCAGAACAATAGATCATACAGCGATCCAACAGCCAGCCTCCTCAGAGAGTAAGAAATTGTGTGAGATTGCATCTCTGGAACAACTGAATGATCCAATTACAGGCCACGGCACAGAAGGGCCACAGTTCTCCCAACACACAACAGAGGGAAAAGTCAGAGTCAGAACATACAGAGATGCAACAGGCAGCCTCCTCTGGGGAATGAGCGCTTCAAGTCTTGAATTAAAATACATGAGTAGCTCCCTGCACAGGAAAGACAATACTCTTGCATGTGGCGCAGCAGACAGCAGACCATAATAATCCCAAAAGCTGGGCTCTGAGCTTCCCAACCAGTTAGCAGGTGAGCTATGTCCCACGGGAGCAAGGTGAAATGGCAGAATGCAATCTGTGAGCATTCGACGACAGCATAAAATATAAATGCAGATCACTCCGCCTCAGATTTATGATACTTTTAATATCTAAATCAGGAGGGTTCTGTCCTATAGATTGAGACAGATCTAAAGTAATTTAATGGGAAGTTGGTAGTTGAAACACATAATCACATTTCTAGAACAATGTAATTACACCGAGTTTAATGTGATTTCCTGCCACTGAGTTTTAAAAGTGCAGCATCCACCGCATCTTTTGCGCTTGCATTGAACACGACAACCCCGGCAAAATGAGTTTGAGGAAGCCCCATGCAGAATTCAATTTCCAAAAAGACATTAGGAATTCGGGGGAGGGGGGTTAGCGTGAGACAAAAGGATGCTGTGTGTAAAAAGGAAATCGTGGTGACACAGTGGCATCTGCAAGAAGGGTATGAGCTAAGGAATGGATATTGTACACATTAAGAACCTAAGAAAAGCCCTGCTAGATCAGACCAGTGGTTTGTCTAGTCCAGCACCCCATCTCACACTGGGCCATAGAGGCTGAGGCCTTCATAAGAACATCAGAAGAGCCCTGCTGGATCAGATCAGTGGGGTCCATCTAGTCCAACATCATGTCTCACACAGTGGCCAACTAGTTCCTGTGGAGGGCCAACAACACAGCATAGAGGCTGAGGTCTTCATAACAACATCAGAAGAGCCCTGCTGGATGAGACCAGTGGTCCATCTAGTCCAGCATCCTGTCTCACACAGTGGCCGACCAGTTCTTCTGCAGGGCCAGAAACAGGGCATGGAGGCTGAGTCCTTCATAAGAACAGAAGAAAAGCCCAGAAGAATAACACCAGTGGTCTATCTAGTCCAGTATCCTGTCTTACACCAGCTCCAACCTATTTCTCTGAATGAGTGTCGAAAACATCCGGTTGGGCGGTGGCTGATGCAGTCGGCTCGTTCAGAAGCTCCAAGGATTTTAAACAGGGTGTAGAGGCCGAGGCCTTCATAAGAATGTAAGAAGAGTCCTGCTGGATCAAACCAGTGGTCCATCTGGTCCAGCATCCTGTCTCACAAGGTGGCCAACCAGTATCCATCTTATTCCAAGTTTCTCAGGTTTAGAAAGTCTCCAAGGAAAAGGAAAAAGTCAGAAGTGTTCCTCTGCAGTCTTGCACACTTGGGGTCAGGAAGGAATTTTCCTCCGCACCAGATTGGCCCAGGAATCCTAGAGGTTTTTGCTTTCCTCTGGGCACAAAGCAGTGGTCACTGGGAGAGTGGGGGTGTAGCTGTGAATGTCCTGCATTTCTATGTTTCTAATCTTTAAGTCCCATGAGTTGACACACAGAACAAACCAAACTATTTGCCCAGGCAAACCATTTCTCAATCGGCCACCCATTCTTTGACCACAGTCAACTGTTAAAGATCAATACCACCCTACTTAAATTGCATCATGGGATCTCG
This sequence comes from Gekko japonicus, assembly GCF_001447785.1. Lineage (NCBI taxonomy): Eukaryota > Metazoa > Chordata > Lepidosauria > Squamata > Gekkonidae > Gekko > Gekko japonicus. Next base: position 102,094 of record NW_015173728.1, read on the forward strand.
TCAGAGAAACTGTTCTGAGTCTGGCTGATGTCAGAGTAATACACAGATGGGCGCATGCACACATTCATCTGAGTGGCATCCCCTGCCCCGTTCCTCTCAGAGAATCTCCCTCTTCTCCCCATCAAGTGCCAAAGCCCAGCAGCTCCTCCTACTGGCCATGTTCTGCACCTGCAGCAATTTCTGCATAGGCACCTAGATGCTTTCCATGTATGTGATGAAGCATGCGTGCGCACGCTTATGCCCAAATTAAACTTTGTTTAATTTGTTTAAAGGAGCCACGGGACACAGTGAGAGCCAGTTTGGTGTCATGGTTAAGTGCACGGACTCTAATCTGGGAGAACCGGGTTTGATTCCCCACTCCTCCACTTGCAGCTGCTGGATGACCTTGGGCAAGCCGCAGTTCTGATAAGAGCTGTTCTTGAAAAAGAGCAGTTTCTATCAGAGCTCTCTCAGCCCCACCCACCTCACAGGGTGCCTGTTGTGAGGAGGGGAAGGGAAAGGAGTTTGTAAGCCACTCTGAAACACCTTTGGGTAGTGAAGGGCGGGGTATAAATCCAATCTCTTCTTCTTCTTCTTCAAACTTTGTTCTTGGTGGGAATGGTCATCACCGTCAATGCTCCCTCTAAGCTGTGGAGACTTGTGAGCCAAAATTCTACTTTGTCAGCGACTGGCATTAAAGTTGTGAGGAGGTGATGTGGCTACTGCATAAATTAGCTTGCTCTGGGGCCATCCTTCCTGAACTAAGGCAAAAATCTGTGAGCTGGAGGCTAAAAAACTGAGTTAGCTCACATGAACTCATCTTAGAGGGAACACGGATCACAGTGCCACCGGTCAGAAATGCTCCTGAGTCAGAACTACCAAAGGTCACCAGAAAACAGCATTTACTGTGGAGAGCAGGAACCTCCATGTGTTCTAGCAAAGTACACAGCACAGCTGCTGGGGGGAAGCAACTCTGAAGCATTCCAAAATCCAGGGTTGTTTGGTTTTGCCATTAGCATGCAGCGGGGGGGTCCCCATAGGCTTACCAAATGCCGGCGGGGGATCTGTAGCTCTTTACAGGATCCCTCCCGTGGGGGACGGCGATATGCGGTGCACCCGCGGGAGGGATCCTGTAAAGAGCTGCAGATCCCCCACCGGCATTTGGTAAGCCTAGGTCCCCAACACGGGGGCACCATGCTGCCTGCCAACACCTTTCCTGGCACCCGCCAAGTGTTTTTAGAAAGTGGTGGGGCCCAGCAGGGCTTCAAATTGCCCATTTGAGATCTGAGTGGCCGTGCAGATTACAAGAACATTTCAGCAACAGCTGCCACTCTAGCTGTCGGGGTTATCCTTTTTCTGACTTCTCTTTCCCGGTGTGTTTTAACATTTACTCCACTTCCCCCTTGCATTTGAGCTTCCTCCGTGTGTGTGGCTGGCTCCACCTCCCACGTGGCCATTCTATGCCCATGCCCATCAACCTGGGCCAGAATTCAAAAGTTGCCCACAGATCCCAAAAGGCTGGGGGCCCCCTGGCATACAGTCTCCTTTCTTAGCCACTGCTCTAGTAAATCAAAGCTCTGGATGAACAGCAGTTAAATGATAAAGTGCTTTTTTAACCAATCAAAGAACAATCGTCATTTCCTCAATAAAAGGCATGAGAACTTCAAGTCACTGAAATGTCAGAGAATGTGCCTATAACTCTTCAGCAAACTGATGGTGGGGGGACACCCTGTATCCTGAAGTATAACTAAGAGACTGGAGTTCCCAAGAATAAGTTTGTTCAAAAGAAAACCCTTTTTTGGTAGATAACCAAGGTTGGTGCCCTACATTATATTTCACTGTCTTGCTAACCACCATTCGCTATTCAGAGGTTGCAACCGTGGATCGAGACAGATTTGACAGGTGCACTTGAGCTAACCCTGGTTAACAAGAACACTGACAAAGACTTAACACCAAATCATACATGACTGAGGCCACAATTCGTAAAGCGGCTTCTAACCATGGGTGCAAACTAGGGAGCTCAAATTACAAGCTGTAACCTTAGATAGAAACAGCATTGCAAACTGCAGTTAGGGCTAACCACGGTTAATAAAAAAAATACCAGTGCAAGACGTAACACCAATGCAAGACGTAACACCAATCACAATTAGCTCAAAGCACAATGTACTGGCTTGCAGACTCTGAGTACCAAGTTCCAGGAGTTAGGCAGAGCAGGGTCATTCAGTCCAAAATCAGGGTTCCAAGAATTAGGCCAGGCGGAGTCTGTGGTTTAGCATCTATCATACAGGTTACGTCCATACCTAACAGCCTCTCTTGGCTTGTTTTAAAAGCCCCATGCCTAAGGGTCATGCTTGCAGCTAGTTGCTCAGAAGTAATCCTGCAATTACTCCTCTTTCTCAGCAGCAAGCAGTTGGCGTCAGGCCAAGAGGCGTGCACTCTGCCTTCTTGCCTGTAGTTCTGTGTGTCACTCCGTGTCACACAGTGGCCAAAAATACCAGGTGCCATCAGGAGGTCCACCAGTGGGGCCAGGACACTAGAAGCCCTCCCACTCTTGCCCCCCCCAAGCATCAAGAATACAGAGCATCCCTTGCCCCAGACAGAGTTCCCTCTTTACCTTGAGGCTAACAGCCACTCATGGACCTCTACACCATTGTTGTTGTTCAGTTGCACAGTCAAGTCCGACTCTTCGCAATCCCATGGACCACATCATGCCAGGCCCTCCTGTCTTCCGCCGTGCTCCAGAGTTTGCTTAATTTCATGTTTGTTGCCTCGATAACACTGTCTACCATCTCATCCTTTGCCGTCCCCATCTTCTTTGACCTTCAATCTTTCCCAGCATCAGGGTCTTCTCCAGTGAGTGCTCCCTTCTCATTTGGTGGCCAAAGTATTTGAGCTTCGGCTTCAGTATCTGGCCTTCCCGGGAACAGTCAGGGTTGATTTCTTTTAGGATAGACTGATTTGATCTCCTTGCAGTCCAAGGGACTCTCAAGAGTCTTCTCCAGCACCATGCAGTGAGGGACTCTCAAGAGTCTTCTACTCCATAAGTTTATCCAATTCCCTCTTGAAGCTGTCCATGCTTGTAACCACCGCCACCTCCTGTGGCCCAAGAGTAGGGGGCAAGAGTGGGAGGACTTCTGGAGTTCTGGCCCCACTGGTGGATCTCCTGATGGCCCCTGGGTTTTGGCCACTGTGTGACACAAGAGTGTTAGACTGGATCGGCCACTGGCCCAATCTAACACGGCTTCTCTCACGTTCTTATGTTCAAGCACTCCTTCTTCGCAGGGATTTGCTGACTGTGATGCGCTTACTCCCCTCCCCCAAGATCACAGGGTGCTTTTTTAATTAATAAGCTTGTAAAGGGACGGGAGGTCTAACCTCTCCCTCTGCATCTGATCCTCCGGGCTCTCTGCTCTTTCAACAGGGGGGGAACAGGCACCTTTTTGTCCACCATCCATCACAACCTAATACACAGAGGCTGCAGGGCTCCCATGCCGAGAGGTGTCATTCATCAAACAGTAGACATCTGACTCCACTCTTGATCCAGGCTCATTCTTTGTTCCAGTGCTTGACACCTGAAGCTCGGGTGAGCGAGGGCTCCATAAACACAAAGCTGAGCACCCCAGTGATGGATTAGAGGTCCATATCGGGGAAGCAGGAACTGCATCCGCATCCATTCCAATCACACTGCAGTTTCAACTGAAACGACTGACGGGTACAGTGCCAAGAATGAGTTATTTCACAGGTTAAGCCAAGATTCAATTCGCACTAACCATTTTAGTCTCTCTTTTTTTTTTTTTAAGTTTGCTTGTCTCGAGGCAGGAATATTGGTACAATAGTGCCCTGCCTTCATTTGACTGCTGACAGCGCCTCCCGTCACACATCAACACTCACAAAAGGCTATCATCTCCAGTCAATCGGTCTGGTGCAAACAAAAGCAAGCGCTATCTCCTACCATCAGTGTGGGGTGCAAACAGAACTCAGACAGTGGTGCAGCAGGGTGCAAAGCTCTCCACCGATAGCCCTGCACAGTGCAAACAATACAGGACCTGCGACAATCAACAAACCAGCGTGTAGGTGAAATGACAAAGTGTTAATGTTTTACAATAAGCAGTTCACTGCTCTCGTAGCCATAAGCAGCTCTTATCTCCTACTAGCAACATGCTTTTTTAAACCCTGCAACTAAGTATACTATTATTATTATTAACAAGATTTTCAGCCTGCCTTTCTGCCCCCCCCCCCCCGCCGCCTACCCGAACCCCCCCCCCCCGGCAGCTAACGGATTAAAACATACAAATTGAAATTTCACCTTAAAAAGCGCTAAGGCCAACACAAAAATACATCATGAAAAAAAGTTAAAACCAGAGTTTAAAATAAGTACAAAAGATAAAACAACAGTTTAAAACACTGGGTAGGGAGATATATTCTATAAGCACAGAGGAGGAGGAGGAGGAGATTGGATTTACTTGGAGTCTCAGAGCAGTTTACAAACTCCTTTCCCTTCCCCTCCCCACAACAGACACTCTGGGAGGTAGGTGGGGCTGAGAGAGCTCTTGACAGAAACTGCTCTTTTTTCAAGAACAGCTTTGACAGAATTACGGCTTGCCCAAGGTCATCCAGCAGCTGTAAGTGGAGGCATGGGGAATCAAACCCGGTTCTCCCAGATTAGAGTCCGCGCACTTAGCCACTACATCAAACTGTCTTATAGCTTATACATGCTCAAATACATTTCACATAATTATAAAGTTAAGAATCTTGGGGGGGTTAAAAAGAAGAAGTTTTAAAAATAAATTATATAAAACTTCCTAGCAGACATAATTCTGTATAAAATTTCTTAGGACCACACTTCCAGGAACTCAAACAATGCTGACAAGACCCTATTCTGCTGTGGAACATATAAGATTTGGGGTGAAGAAAAAGACTATTTCTAAGATTGGCTTTTTCTGAGACAAGACTGCATGACGGGAGAAAATCCATCTCCAGCCTGAGCAGAGTAGCTGTCGAGGTCCTCGAGGAAGGGGCGGCATCACGAACAAATGACAGTCGTCATTGACGGCAGGCTGCAGAACCCAAAGAAAAGTGGAAATGACTGTACTGCCTTCCAAAAAGGCAGGGAAGGGGGGAAGGAGAAAGGAAAGCACTTCACTGGGGAGGCAGCAATTGGGGCCCAAAGCGTCCACCACAACAAAACCTCCCAGTTCTAGCCGAAAATAAAATTACATCTCTAGTACAGAAAAAGCAGTCCAGGCCTTATAATCCAAGCCCACGGAGTACATGGGAGAAAGGATTACAAGAGGGAATTAGATAAACCTATGGAGCAGAGGTCCATCAGTGGCTCTTAGCCACAAGGTATAGATAGGAACTCTCAGTCTGGGGCAAGGGATGCTTTGTATTCTTGGTGCTTTGGGAGGGGGCCACAGTGGGAGGGCTTCTAGTGGCTGATTTAATCTCCTTGCAATCCAGGGGACTCTCAAGCGTCTTCTATTCCATATGTTTATTCAATTCCCTCTTGAAGCTGTTCATGCTTGTAACCACCCCCAACTCCTGTGGCCCAAGAGTGGGGGGCAAGAGTGGGAGGGCTTCTAGTGTCCTGGCCCCACTGCTGGACCTCCTGATGTCCCCTGGTATTTTTGGCCACTGTGTGACGGAGTGTTGGACTGGATGGGCCATTGGTCTGATCCAACATTGGCTTCTCTGACGTTCTTATGTTATATTCTTATCCTTACCTCCCTCCCTGGGCGATCCCAATCTGAATTGGAGAAACACATAAGATTGCAATTCATGTTTTTCCGACATTCTGGAAAGACCCAGTCAGGGATCTCCCAACTTTTCAAATGTTTTTATGTAAAACTAGGAAAAAGGATGTTGTGGAAATAAATACAACGGTCTCTAGAAAAAGGCTCTGGGCCTTGGACACTCAGTGTCAATTTGTTGTGGTGACCTCAGCAGAGTATAATGACACTGAGTCCACCATTTTCTCCAGAGGAACTGATCTCTGCTACCTAAAGAACAGTTGTAATTTTGAGTGATCTCCAGCCCTCACCTGGAGATTGGCAATGATGGTTCCCCAGAAGGGAATGGTTGGTTTGGAGGGTGGAGTCTATGGCTTTGTACCTGTCCAAGGTCCCACGCCTCCTGAAACCTCACCCTCTCC
>NW_015173728.1:108707-114102 GCF_001447785.1 Gekko japonicus
CAAGTCGCATATGCAAACGACCTCTGTGTTCCGAGGCAAAGGCCAATGAGGCTGCATATGCAAATAACCTCTGTGTTCTGACTGGCTATGGGGCGGGAGGAGGAACAGCAAACTGTTTAGAATGTTGGAGGCAAGACTCAAGCAATGCAGCCAGTGGATAGGGACAGATTCTGAGTGACACACCAGGGCGCCAACCAATTCCGGAGCGTGTGGAATGTTCTAGAGAAGTGCCACCACCATTCGGCTTTTATATATAAGGGAGATGATTGAGCGCACTGGTCGTTGACTGTAACGATAAATTTGATTGGTTGATCTCCCAACTTCTCATCTATTTCGGAGACATAGAAGGAGCGCTGCTGCCAATCCGAGTAGACAAGACTGACCATGAGGGACCAAAGGCCTGATTCAGTATAAGGCAGCCTCACGTGTTCACGTGAAGAGATTTGGTGCCAAACCACCTATGTGAATACTTTGCAGCAGATACAAAGTACAGAAGATGCCCAAGAAGAAGAGATTGGATTATATATCCTGCCCTTCACTACCTGAAGGAGTCTCAGAGTGGCTTACAATCCCCTTTTGTTTCCCTTCCTCTCCCCACAACAGACACCTGGTGATGTTGGTGGGGCTGAAAGAGCTCTTTCGAGATCTACTCTTCCAGAACAGTTCTGAAAAAGAACTTATGACTAAACCAAAGCCATCCCAGCAGCTGCATGTGGAGGAGTGGGGAATCAAACCCGGTTCTTCCAGATTAGAGTCCGCGCTCTTAACCACTACGCCAAACTGACACCAAACAAGGCGTCAGTTCCACAGAACAAGAACCTTTGGGACTCCAAAATGAGAGGGCCAACTCAGAAAAATCCACAGGTGTTCCAAGCCAATGGCCACAACAAACTGAATGGTATCATCTCCCCGTCACAGGTATAGATGGGATTGCTTCTGGGGTGAGCCCAGGGGAACGGGAGCAGGGAAGCTCTTTTGGAGAGTGCCTCTATGATCGGCCGCCCCGGTCTCAAACATGTTTGGCAGCTCTCCAATCCGGCCCTGGCGAGAAGTGCTTCTCCGCATGGGAACTTTTCAGTGCGCAACTATCAAGAGAACACACACCGCTTCGCTTCAAGCTCAGGTCAAACCACAATTTCCCAGTTCTCTGTAAACAGTCTCTCTTTTTCTTTTCCTGGAGGAAGGGAAAGAAGGATATCAAAAAAGGAGAGAGTGGTGTACTTTGCTTTCCACATCCCCACTAAACAGCTGTAGGGGCTCCTCTTAGACCAAGCGCAGACTTGGGGGGGGGGACACTTCCACAGAATATTAACAATGTCGGCTGAAAAGCGCGGTGGGAGGAAGGAGCTCAGAAATGCTCTCCAGTCAACTTCCTTTCTTAACAGGCTTTGGAGGAAAATATCCTCACAGAGGTACGCATTAACCTGTTCGATGCCGCGATTCTAAGGCGGCTGGCCAGTTTCAGAGGCCACAGATTAGGCGAACGCATTCAGTGTAACATGCCTCATCTCTCTCTTTTGTGCACCCCCTTACTAGCATTCAGGATTACTCTCACAGACCCAGGGCAGAACAGGGGCTGCTTTGGTCACCCCCGGTTGATGCCCTTTACCGAGAAGCAGGCAGAAAATGGCTACATCCTTACAGCTAAAAGGTAAAACTGGAATGGCATGGTGTCTTCTTCTCAGTCAGAACAAAGAAAACACAAAGACGGAAGAGAAGCCATAAAATGCTAATACTTGACACTTTGGTTTCCAATCAGAGTAGCAAACTAGCTCCAAAGTTCCTGGGCATCCTATAGTCTAAACAGATGGGTTACAAACAAACATGTGACTTAACAAACATCATTAACCCAGTAAATACTGAAGTGTTTTGACTTGTAACACCCAACACAGACTCCAGGCTCGTAGCTATGGTGGGAGTGACTTTGGGAGGGCTCCGTCCCCTTTCTTAAAGGCACAGCCCCACAAGGACTTCTCCCGTAAATTTATTTATTTATTTAAATTTATACCCCGCCCTCCCCACCATAGCGGGCTCAGGGCGGCTCACAGAATAAGAGCACAACAACAATAAATACCATACATCTAAAAACAGACCTTTGAACAGCTCATTAAACAATTCATTAAAACCAACTTACAATAGATTGAAGTGCTAGCGGTTGACTTATGATATCAAAGATGGCTTCATACATTCTGTAATTCCACTTGATATCAGCTCGTTGGTCATTCTCCGTTTCAGTTGGCGAGCACAGGCGATCAGATTTTAAACATTGTTTTAAAGGCATGTGCTCTTTTAAGCAGAGTGGGGGGCTGTCGCTGACTAATTCCCGCACTGAGCAAGGGGGTTGGAGTGGGTGACCTCTAGGATCCCTTCTAACTCTGTGTCAAGAAACTGGTCTCCTTGAAGAGAGTTCTTCTGTCCAAGTGTTTGCTTTCTTGACTACAGAAGTCCTCACCCCCACCTGCCAGTTTGTTATCAGGATTGTTGCTTAGGCTGGGAGAAGTGATTAACTTGCAGCAACTGAGAACTATTATCTGAAGTGGTTGACAGCTTGCAACTTAGAGATCTCTCCTGGTAACAGCTTTCTGTTGGCTAAATGGCTTTCCTTTCTGCACTGAGAACTTCAGCCCCACCAGGAAAAAATTTGGCCCACAAGCCACAAAACCCTGGCTACAGGCCTGGCAGACTCTAATCTGGAGAACTGGGTTTGATTCCCCATTCTTCTGCATGAAGCCTGCTGGGTGACCTTGGGCCAGTCACAGTTCTCTCAGAACTCTCTTAGCCCCACCTACCTCACAAGGTGCCTGTTGTGGGGAGAGGAAAGGAAGGCAATTGTAAGCTGCTTTGTGACTCCTTCGGGTAGAGAAAAGCTGGGTATAAACACCTACTCTTCTACTACTACTGAATGGGATTCAATTCATTTCAGTTTTTCTGCTACCAACAGTTCTAAAGCATTAATTTTAAATTAGTGGCTTTAATAGATTTTGGCCCCGGGTAAATGGGCTAGAAAATGCGGGGGGGGGGAGCATGGTTGTTTGCCCTGGGGCAAACTAAAGTGCGACTGGGAGATCAGATGTCCGGTTGAGGTCCCGTCGCAGTCCTGTGGCTAGGGGGGAGGTGCCGATCACACCACAGGCAAAGAAGTGGGACGGCGCGGTAAACGGGGTTGTTGTTGTTGTTTACTTTTTTAAACTGAAGTGTGCGCATGCTCCATTGGGTGCTTGTGCACATCCGTGGAACCTTGGGGGGGGAAATGACCTGTTTGCAAGGGGACATGGGCGGGCGCCAGATGCCACTGGAAACGCGATCAGACGCCCGCCCTTGCCCCGCAGTTTCCAGAAACTAGTACCTCCGAGGTACTAGTTTTTTGCCACGCATCTTTGGAGGGAAGCCTCGGTTGAGCCACGGGAGCTCTACGCTTCCCAGATATGGCGATGAGATCGCGCCCAGAAAATCCGCCTATCTTCCATCTCTCTAGCATGGCTACTGTTCCGTGTGACCGCAGCCCTGATTGTGCTGTCCTGCTGTTTACATTGGAGGAGTTCCTGTAAGGTAGAAACGCAGCTAATAAATGTCTTAACTAAATAAATATGTATATTAGAATGGCAGTGTTGGATCAGGCCAAAGGCCCAACATGTTCAGCACTGTTCACACAGTAGCTGGCCAGCCACCTCTGGGAAGCCTCCAAGCAGGATTACTGCCACAGTATCCTCATACCCATGTTCCCCAGACGCATACTGACTTGGGACTGGAGGGAGTAGATCGCCATCATGACTACTGGTAGCCCTGTCATAAGAACATAAGAACATAAGGGCTGTGGCCAGATACAAACATTTATCCACTGCTGGTGGTCCTGCCCAAGAGTTCAAGAATTTTGGAACTCTCTAATATTAAAAATAGAAGAGATTCTTGGAATTCAACTTCCTAATTCATCAGAGTCTATTTTGCTAAATTATTGGAATAATACTTCACTTTCTCATACTAAAGGAGAACTTGTCCCTTTAATGTTGATAGCAGCTAAAACATGGTGGGCACAAGTATGGAAAACTGATAAAATCCCAACTATTAAACAATGGTTCTCAAAACTATGGGGTATTATAGTGATGGACAAGTTGACAACACAATTGTTACTAGCAGAAAATCCTGTAAAGAAAACCTCCTTTGTTAAGAAATGGTTTGTATTTTTCGAGTGTATTGCAAACACAAATGACAATATTAGTGCCTTACCTACTAGATATGTTGATTTTGTATTTTATTAATATATTGATTGACTGTATTGTTATTTCTTTTATGGAGTTAACTGTTTTAAAACTGTATTGTATTGTTGGACAATTTTGTTTGTGGCACAGTTTGCATAGTTTAAAATTTAAAAAATAAAGTTATACAAAAAGAACATAAGAACAGAAGGGAAGCCAATGCTGGATAAGGCCAATGGCCCATGTAGTCCAACACTCTGTCACACAGTGGCCAAAAATACCAGGTGCCGTCAGGAGGTCCACCAGTGGGGCCAGGACACTAGAAGCCCTCCCACTGTTGCCCCCCCCCCAAGCACCAAGAAAACAGAGCATCCCTTGCCCCAGACCGAGAGTTCCTATCTATACCTTGTGGCTAATAGCCACTGATGGAACTCTGTCTTCCTTGAATTTGACCACGCCCCTGTCCCAAACAAGCCTTCCAAACAGTATTTTTATGTCTTATGTTCTATTTGCATTGTAAGTCACCTTGAATTCCATAAGACAGAGAGGCAACTAATAAATGTTTTAAAGAAAGAAAATAAAGAAATAAACTAGGACTCTGGTCATTCTCTATCAGTGGTGGAGCCGAATCTTCTCGATGGAGGTGATGATACACCTCCTTGCGGGACTACTTAAGCTCTTATTCGGGTTCCTCTCCTTGTTGCGAGAAACTCTCAGCCGCCCAGGAGAGTCATGTAACCATCCCTCTGTGAGCTGTCCGTGGTCCTGAAAGCTAATTCTTCTGGGTCCTTGCCTCACCTTGCTGAGACATCCCCACAGGGAACAGCCTGAAACAGGAGAATCGCCCGATGGAACTGACACATGGAAGACGAAGAAGAGACAAAAGAAAACCCTTCTTCACACAAGCCCTTAGCTTGTGGAACTCACTGCCACGAGAAGCCGTGAAGACCAGCAGTGCAGATTACTTTAAAAGGAAATTGAATGCATGGAGGACAGAACTGTCAGTTTATTCACCACAGCAGCACTATAGCAAAGGTGACTGTAAAATCTGAGTTAGGCAGACTTCACTGAAGAATCCTGGTGTCTCTTCCTCAGACGCAGGAGAGCCAGTTTGGTGTCGTGGTTAAGTGTGCGAACTCTAATCTGGGAGAACCGGGTTTGATTCCCCACTCCTCCACTTGCACCTGCTGATGTGACCTTGG